>NC_090927.1:431669283-431972313 GCF_040938575.1 Ambystoma mexicanum | reverse complement strand
GGGGAGAAGTGAGCGGCCGTGTGTAGGTGAGTCCATAGAACCGAGTGGTCGACCAGGTCAAATGCTGCAGAGAGGTCGAGGAGGAGGAGTAAGGCTGCTTGGCCATTGTCTCTGAGCAGATCGATCTGTGTTTTAAGGTCGATAAGAGCTGTCTCAGTCCCATGTTGGGGTCGGAAGCCTGATTATCTGGGTCCTAACAGGTGGTGTTCTTCCAAGTGCTTCTGTATTTGAACATAGGCGACCTTGTCCAGGATTTTTAGGAGGAATGGTACAGTTGTTATGGGTCTGTAATTAGTAGGGGTAGCTGGGTCAAGTGTAGGTTTTTTTAGTAATGGTAATACCCAGGATTGTTTTAGATTAGTTGCGATAGATCCAGTGGTGAAGGAGGCATTGATTAGCTTTGTGATAAATGGGGAGAGGTCGCGGGCAGCGTCTTTTATGAGCTGTGCTGGACACAGGTCTCCGTGGAAGTTAGAGGGCTTCAAGGACAGGATAATTTTTTCAACTTCGAGTATGGTCACTTTGGTGAAATTGAATCGGGTATATTCGCTTGTAGTCTGCTTCTCGGGTGGCTTGGACAAGACAGGGTTGTTCAAGGATGCTTTTTTACAGGAGATTTTATTTTGTAGAGTAGCGATTTTGTTGGCTAAGGCATTTTGGATTTCGGTGCGCCAGTTCTTGTCTTTAATGCAAGTGTCTGGTGGTGCTATGGGGGTTTCTACTTCTTTCAGAATAGAGAATAGTTCCTTCATGTTTGAACTGGCTTGGGAGATACGGGAGTCAAAGGAGGTACGTTTTGCTAGGAGGATTTCTTTTTTATACAGGACCACTAGTTTGGTGAGTTTGATTTTATTAGCTACTGATGGGTCTCTTTTCCAGGTGGTTTCACAATTTCTTTTTTGCTGTCTTAGGTTTTTGAAGAATCGTGTGTTCCATTTGCTCAATTGTGTTTTGTGCTTGCTTGGCCTGAGTTTGAGAGATGCGATTAAGTCCAGGGAAGTGGACATAATTTTATTGTATTCCTCAACCAGGGTCTCAGGATCAAGGTTGTCAGGGAGTGTGTTGAGTGTGGGGAGTAGGTTGGGGATAAGTCTCTCCTCCGTGATCCTCTTTTTGTTTCTCGTGAGTGTGGGTGGGGCCCTACTGGACTGCATAGGAGGAGGTCTAGTGGTGGACAGCGGGAACGATACCAGGTGGTGGTCAGTCCAGACTAGTGGTGAGATGTCAGTGATGTTAGCTAAGCAGTTGTAGTCAGCCAGCCAGTCAAGTATTCTGCCCTTGTCATGGGTGGGTTTCAGTCTTCTTTGAGTAAATCCTAATTCGGTGAGGGTGTTAAGCATTGTGATGGGGGCTTGGTCTTCGGAGTCGTTGAAACCCATGTTAAAGTCTCCAAGGGCGAGCACCTGTGTGGCGTTTTTTAGGTTAGTGGATAGGATAGTGTTAAGATCCTCATTGAATGTGCCTAATGGGCCTGGAGGGCGATAGATCACATGGATGTTGAGGGTTTGGGCATTGGTAATGGGAACTTTGACTGAGAGTAGTTTGCACGAAAGGACACTAATGGTGGTAGCTACTCTTATAGGAAGGCTACATTTATGACTGATGGCAACACCACCTCCTCTAGAGTTAGGTCGGTCTTGTCTCAGGATGGTGTAATTATCAGGGACTGCTAACATAAGCATGGGGCCTGTTGCCCGATGGAGCCAGGTCTCTGTGATAGCAAGGAGGTCCAGGTCTTCATTGATAATTAGGTCTGCAATTTCAGTTGCGCGAGCTACTAGTGATCTAGCGTTGATTAGAGCTCCCTTGATTTGGGGGCTCACTATGGGTGTAGTGGTAGTAGAGGTCGACAATTTCTGTGTGGATTTAGTACTTCTCTGGTTAGTGGACTAGAGTAGAGATTTATTATGGTGGTTCAGAGATAATCTAAGTTTGAGGTTGTTTGGGCTGGTGGGAGTGGAGCTAGGTCTCTTTGTGGTGGGCATGGAACGAGCGAGTGGCTCGTGGATTTTGGCTAGTCTAGCTCCGAGTCTTGTGTTCCTGTCTATAGTGGTGCAAGGGACGCTAGTTGGAAGCACTAGAGGTGCCTCAATTATCATTAGCGGTGAGCTGTTAGTTGAATTGGAGTTAGGTAAGGTCGCGCACATGGTAGGTGGATATTGAGGCGGCATGTTGGACAGTACTATGGTGATTAAGAGGAGCAGGGAGCAGGCAAGCCAACTACTGAGCAGGGGAGGCATGCTAGTTAGTTGTAGCAAGGTGTATTCCTAAGGTAGGTGGTCTGGCGCTTAGGAGGGATGTGAGGGCTAGATGTAGGAAAGGGATTTATGTTCAGAATAAGGACAGATGGTAGGCTGAAAGGTGGCAATTGGGATAGTCTAAGGCAGGGTGCTATCAGGCGGTATTGACCTCTGATGCCAAGTGGGTATTCATCATAAGCAGTCAGGCTCAGATAGGCAGTTATCCAGCATGTTGTAGAGTGAAGCTAGAGTAGTGGTAGATACATAATAGTAGCCTAGTGTAGGTCGAGCAACCTAAGCGCACATTACTAAAACAGGCACGCTAGATGCAAGTTTGCAGGGTGCAGGGAGCAGGCAAGAGTAGGTGGGCTGGAGGCTAGTGGACAGATACAGGCACTTTCAAGTCAGTTACTGTAATGGGCAGGGGTGAGTAATAGCGAGTACATAAGCGATTAGTCAAAAGGGTTCACCTAGATTCAGAGTTAACGCAACGGTTAAGGATGCATGTGTGAGCAAATACAATTGAGTACAGGATTCGCCTAGGTTTAGAGTTCACGCTAAGCTAGAGGAGGCATATACAAGCAGGGTTCACCTAGATTCAGAGTTCACACTAGGGCTAGAAAAGCATGTGCAAACAGGGTTCACCTAGATACATAATTCACACTAGGGCTAGAAAAGCATGTGCAAACAGGGTTCACCTAGATACATAATTCACACTAGGGCTAGAGAAGAATGTGCAAACAGGGTTCACCTAGATACAGAATTCATACGGGCTAGAGAAGCATGTGCAAACAGGGTTCACCTAGATACATAATTCACACTAAGGCTAGAAAAGCATGTGCAAACAGGGTTCACCTAGATACATAATTCACACTAGGGCTAGAGAAGCATGTGCAAACAGGGTTCACCTAGATACATAATTTACACTAGGGCTAGAGAAGCATGTGCAAACAGGGTTCACCTAGATACATAATTCACACCAGGGCTGTAAAAAGCATGTGCAAACAGGGTTCACCTAGATACATAATTCACACTAGGGCTAGAAAAGCATGTGCAAACATTGGGGTTCTGTAGTGTAGGGCTACTGGCAATTAGCATATGATGCAACGTGAGTCTAGCAATTCTGGTGGAGTCGGATGCATAAGAACCAGGTGCTATACTGTGGGGGCTAAGCAGATATCACAGAAGTGTAGGAGCCAGAAAGGCAATAGTTCAAGGTACACAAACAATAGATCACCTAGATTCGAATTGGCAATGAGGAATGAATAAAGTGTAAAAGTACATGTACAGCAGAATGCAGAGTGCACATTTGAGGGTGCATCAGGAGTCAGGCTGTGAGATAGAGGCTATCGCTGAATGGCACTCAGTATTAGCCTTAAAGTAATGGGGCAACTAAGTTGAGTTTGTGCATTGTAGCTTGGCAAATGCAGTAAATTTAGGCAGTCATAGGCTACTCACAGTCTCAGGGAATACGAACAGGGGGTATGGCCCTGGGCTGTGGTCAGCTCGGGACAGTCTCTGGACAGTTGTCAGCCTTACCCTCAGGGCCTTTCAATTCAATGAATCTATCCACATATCTTGGTCTTTCCTGGTAGCCATATACCATTGTATCAGGGTCAAATCTACTCTTGACCCCTACTGTCTGGTATGGGGCCATTGTACATTTGATTTTGATTGTTATTTAGGTTTGGAATATCATGGCAAAAATCCATTCTGGGAGAACTACCAAGATATCTAGTACTAATGTAAGAACTTCTATAATAATAATAATAATAATAATTTGGCACTTATATAGCGCTACGAATCCTCAGGTATCTGAGCGCTGCTTATTATTACCCACAGTGTGTGGTGCTCATTTATCGACCTCAGAAGGATGAAAGGCTGAGTTTGGCCCCGCCGGGATTCGAACCTGCGTTAGCAGACTCTGCACCGATGTCAAAGCGAGCGCTCTACTCTACTATAGCTGGGATCAATGGATTGGAACATAGGAGCTTGGGGTGATGTCCTCTGTGGAGGCACGCCACTTTGATTAGGTGTCTTGCCGTTCTTTGCCTGAGTTTGGGCTGATTCTGAAAGCATCTTTACAAATTTTACATCCACAATCACTTGTGTGGATTACTTAGACTTTGGTTTTGTCTCTCCTCTTACTGACCAACTATCACTTCATACAGTTTGGTCCCCTGTTCCATTATCATTGTAGTGTTTTTTCCCTGTCAAATGTATCAATTAAATGGGAGACAATTCCTTTTTGGAGCCCATAAAAGTATGCAGTTTTAAATCCAACAGAGTTAGGGTTAAAGGTCACGTCAAATGTTTGTTTATGTTTTTAAAGAACTGGTAAGGTGACACATTCGGCTTGGAAGTCATAGTATAAGCGGCTTTCTTGGTGTCCTGTATAGATTTGCAAGGTGAGAATTGGTGTCTAATCCCCTTCTCAAAGTCTGGCCATGACACATTTTCCTGTTCATTGAGACCATGAATGATACTAGCAGATGCTGCATTTAGTGCAAAGTGAAAGTACTGTCTGTATTGTTCCCTTGGGTTCTGAATGTCTTTGACTATATCATGAACTGTCTCTAAATGGTCTTCAATGCAACACTCACCTCCCTTTTTGAATGGTTTATTCAAAGTCTTGATAGATTTCATAATTTTTATAGGACTGCATGGTGCATTCTGGTATGTGCCATTGTGTCGCTCATTCCTGTACTCTTGTGGGCAAGAATGTCTGTGAATATTTGTAGGTGATTCAGACCCACCATTGGGTTATAACCATGCCTGGCCATGTAGAAAGCTGCTGGTACATTACCATGGCCAGGGCTGTGATTGAGTTCAGCTTCAGTGAGTGTAGTATCCTGTTGCCCCTACCTTAGATTTGAGATGAAACATTTGCTGTTCCAGGATGTTGTACTGTCTATGAAGCTGTTCTGCTTCATGACATAAAGATAATTCTCATCCTTGACCTTATTGATTATTGATTGCAATTCATTAATTTGTGTCTGACAATGATTAAGTGATTTGGCTTTTTTTTTCATTTTCTTCCGGTTATTTAAATATCTCCTGTTCCACAGCATGGAGTTTTTTTATCTTTCTCCCTGCCATCCTCTCTAAGGGCTTGCATTTTCAGAAACAGCAACATCTTTATCTTGCCTTATATCATCCAATATTGCTTTTAAATTGGTTAATTCTTGCTCACTATCATTACGTTGTTTCCCTCTCTGAACCAATTGAGTAGCAAGATTGCTAGATTTGGCTTGCAATTCCGTGTCTACCCCCTTCTGCTTTAATTCTGCTCTTAATTGCTACACCTGATCACATTCATTGTACAAACTGTGTTTTAATTTGCTAATGACTTCACTGTCTTTCTCTTGTATCTTTATGAATCTGTATAGCAGAAACCAAAGTTTTGCGCACAGTCTGAGGATGCAGTTCTTCTCCTCTGTGCGTTCTGTGGCCTGGAATAACCTAAGGAGACACATCCGCACAATGCTTCCTTCATTGAAAAAATACCTTCAAATGTCTCTCTTTCTACCTCTGCGGTAATCCTGCTTTTGCTTATTGTCACATTTTCTGATGACCAATTTGCATGGGCATAACTTTCTAATCTGACAATTCAGAAAACTCAGCCTGAATCTAGCACATGGCGGCACTATTGCCAATGATACTATAATGAGAGTCAAATGAGCACACAGTACTGCACTACCTTACAACACTAATTCAATGGATGAGTGCACAATATGGTTATGCCTTAGGATGCAAGGCCACGCCCAGTAATTATTTTAAAGATTCCTGGCCAATGCACATAATTTACAGGAGAATTGTTGAGTTATTTTTAGTATTCTGTGGTGTATTGTGGTAAACATATTGGGGTATATTTAATAGTGGTGAGACTAATTTAAGAATACTGCCTAATAATTATTTTGCCTGGGTCTCTAACGGTAAACTAATACTGGACTCAGTACACTCTGAATAATTGGCTCATGCTCCACTGTGATATTTTATCTACAATATCACTCTTATGCACTTTTGGCTGTGTTAAACATTACACATGCAAATGAAATACAAAACATTCATGCAACCTCTCAACAGAAAACAATTTACTGTGACTAACTTTGTTTTGTGTTTTGTGATTTTGTACCTCAAGTTTTATCTCTCTATGCATGCCAAATCAATTAGACTGAATGCAGAAGAAATAAAATGAGATTACATTGCCTTTTCGAATGATTGTTCTTTATCATAAAGTAGAACTATTCAAGTTTCGCAGAATGTCATGGTTGCTCACTTTGTAAATTCAACATGAACAAGGTTTTATCTGCAATGAAGTACAGAGCCCTGCCTGCTGTGGCCCTTGACTTTGCAACAAAGTTGGCAGAATAAACACACCCTGACTTGTAGCAAACACAGTTTTACATGCACATTTAAATTCTTATCACAAATGCAGCACCTAAAAATGAAATAATTAGTAAATTAGTTTTATGTTAGTTTCATTTGTATAGTGCCACTCAGCCCATTACAATAACATTGTGGAACAAAGTGATCATTGTCTAGCATGTGTTCTGTTCATTGACATCTATTGAAATTCAGCCTGAGTTTCATACCCTGGAGTGACATATATCTGTCTCACACCCTTGGCCCTTGTTAAAATTCAGACCTTCGCTAATATGTGGATGATGAAATGCAGAGTCTACATTTCTCCTACAAACTCAAAAGACTGAACACTTATGGAATAGCTTGGTTGAAATGTTTTGTTTAGAAAGTGCAAAGGCTCAAAAACTATTTTGGTAAAATAATGACAAACAAAAATAACTTTCTAGAGGAATTCCTTTTTTGAAAAATACATGTCATCTGGATGAATATTATGAAAATAACCATAGTTGTATATTTATTTTCAAGATGAATAATTTCTCGTATGAATGATATAAGTGATAGGTATCAATATGGTTAAGAACCTTATATTTAGCCTTTAATTCTTTTTCATATTTTGAAATATTACATTGACAACTAATGCAATTTATGATATGGTGTCTATGTTTCATCTATTATAGCTATAATATCATAAACAACAAGGAAATGTTAATGTTAATGCTAAACTGATAAGAGTTTAGTTTCAAATGTCAGTTAAAAAAATTATAGTTATAGTCTAGAGTTCAGGGCATGTATCCGGAGGGCAAGGAAAGAACAGCTAGACCATCCAACCTTTTTGATGCAGAAGAAGTCAGTCCATTTTGACTATTGTTCAATCCAGACAAAGGACTGTCATTTAGTGTCTTCGCTCCAAATGCTTGAGCACCTATAGAGTGGACATCACTCAATCTGCCTTGAATTATGTAATGATGCTTTGCAACTGACCATTCCTTCTAAAAGGGAGACATTTGGGCTTTGATATATCTGGGCTCTCCAAACGCAGAATATGTTGGGCTTAATTGAAGGAGAACAATGCATTACCACAGATGTACGCCAGTATTTTACCCCACATAGCAGATCCTTTAGAGTTTGACTCCCAAGCAATAAACTGATTATACTGTTGAATGAAGATTTGGTAGCAGTTGTGCACCCCCTGTTAACTAGAGATGGGACATTATTAAGAACAGCTCCAATGTGACACCAATGGTATGATGGAGAATGCTAAGCAGATCATGAATGCACAGGGATCAAATAGAGACAAGTTGTGTGAGTTGAGATAGCATTAAAAATGGATAACTAACAACAAACATCTTTTGAAGTAGATAAGTGGGAAGAATTGTTGGATACTACCTTGGGTAAAGATATGTTGACTTTTGGGAAACTCGTCACCCTTGGTAATGAAGGGATGTGTAATACCACTCAGGCAAATATTGCTGAAGGGGTGTGGTATGGGCATTTCTCTGAAATTTACCAGAAGCAGCGACATCCCTTTATTTGTCTACCTGGTCTAGATGGAGCTGAATTAGTATTTGAAGAACATCCTGTACTGAAATTTACTCTGGACAAGGTTTGAAAGGCAATAACCAGTCAAAAAGCTGGCTAGGTAAAAGGTCCAGATAAAATCCCATCCGATCTCTTCAAGCAAAACCAACAATCTGGTTGTTGATTTTGTTATGACCTTTTAATGCTGTAGTGGCTGAATCCATTGTTCCATCCTCCTGGATTCAAGCAGGGATTTTGTTGTTATATAAAATGGCCGGACTGGAAGACTCTGCTAACTATCACCCCATATCCTTTTTGGAAGCTTCCGGGAAGGTTTATGCAAAGGAGGAATTAATGCACCTGTCTGAACAGGTAACTGATGGGAGGTGATAAGTCATCTCCAGACAGGGGTTTATTCTTGCTTGAGCACCAATAGACCAGATGATTAGGTTGTTCATCCTGGTCCAAAAGTATCTCTCACTTATAAAGTTAAATCTGCATGTGTGATTTATTGACTTGTAGACAGCCTTTGACAGTGTACCTAGACCAAAATTCTAGGAAGCCCTAGTGATGCCAACAGATTTGCTTAGGGCTATATAAAATCTCCACTCAAACTAAACTGCTGGCATCAGCTGGAGTCTATCAGGGGATGCCACTGCACCCTTAAATATTGAAACTGGCATATGGCAGGGTTGTGGGTTGTCTTCTACTATGGTTTCTATTTTTTTTAATAGGCTCATTGACTGCATTACTGTTGTCCAAACCGATCCACCAAAATTAGCATGTGGTAGGATCCTGCTGCTACTTAATTCAGGTGACACCATACTTTTGTCCCTGACCCCGAACCAACTTTCTGCTTTCAAGGAGGGGTGCAGGGAAAATGGGCTTACCATTAACATGGCCAGAGTAAGGTCATGGTTTTCAATCCTACTTGCAAAAACCCACCAAATCTATGTCTACAGATAGATGGTTGTTGTATCGAACAGGTCTACGGGTATGACTCCCTTGGTGTTCATTTCACAGTAACTGAATGGACCAGAAGCCTGAAAGAATTAGTAATAAGATTTTGAAGTATACAAAATTGAAAAGCAATGGTGCAGTCTGACCCACCTTGAAACATATATACATGCAAGCCAGAGCTGCAGCAGTACACAGTTCTGAACTTTGGGGGTTCACTAACAATGTGAGAATTGAGGCAACTGAGAATAGGTTTTTAAAAAAAGATTGAATTTGCCTTTTAGCACATGTAATGTTACCCAACACTTGGAAACCAAGCAGATATGTAGATCTGATGTTATTTCATTTAAGCCAGTTTTGTACCAGGCAAGGGTGTGGTCCTCACATGTATTGAGAACATATAGGGACACTATGCATAATCTTCTGTCACAGGACGGCAACCGTGGTTTACCCTGGTACACACATGTTAAAACACATTAAAGAGAACTGGGGCTGATACTCCTATGGCAAGAACCCAAGTCATAGGCCCTCATTATAGGTTTGCCGGTATCCCACTGGTAATTCCGGTGGGTAACTGTCAGACCTGCCTTACCATCCCCATTGCCCGATACTCCAGTATTACTGGGATGCTACGGGCGGCGGAGAGCTGGTAAATTCCCAGAACCATGGAGTCCTAGGACTCCACGGGATGAGATTTTGTGAATTTATTTGCTTGGGGCCTGAACTCTTGGCAGGTCTGCCTGCTAGGAGATTTATGGCCTCCACCGGCAAACTTGATGTGTGCCGGTCTAGAAAAAATGCCAGAGCCAGAATTACCTGCATATTTTCTTTTTTGGAATGGAACACTCGTAATGAGGCTCTATAATGAAAGTGATGTCAAAAAAAGCAGATAGCACTTTGACACCTGAGAAGGTTGTTGCCCAGTGTAACTGCAGTTATTTCTGGTTTATACGGGTCTTATAAAAGGAACACTGGTTTTAGTGTTACCTATACGAAATAGAATCCACTTATATGCAAGCACTCTGAATACGTTCTCTTACATTAGCGTGTACCCTTTTTTCTTGGTTTTGTTGAGATTCTCATACATGCCCAGTTTGCACCTTGGACAGAGAACCTGTTGTACATTTTAATTTTTTAATTCCTGGATATAGTCAGTTACGATTCACCTACTTGAAACCTGTACTAAGCAAACCTCCCATGAGACATTGTAATGATGCACTGTTCCTATGTGAGAAAACTGAGAATAGAACATACATTTAGTAGTTTCTAAGTTTCATTACAGGGCTTGGCTTTTTGAGGGGGAAATGTGTTGCAACCTCAACTGAAGATGATTGATTAAATACGCACTTTATAGCTGATATGTCTATGGATGCAGGCAAATGTTCGGTCTCACCAATGCTGTGGTTATAATTATAAGCACGTTTGCACATTACCTGACAGTTAAAGTCTCGGACACTGTTTGCTCCTGTTTGCTATATTGGATGACACCTAAGCACTTTCAGATCTAGGATTCAGATGAATTTTATACACTTTGCACTTTATTTTCGTATTATCATCTTAAATATGCATTTGGGTATTATCAATTGTATGTATGTATTGTAACAGGTTTGCGCGTCGGCAAGTGTGGGACAAGTCTCTGCAGTCAGGCAAACAGACAGACGTGTTGATCTGAAGCTCGTTGATTTTCGTGGATTGTTTTTGGCTGGTCGATCGGCCCTCCACAAGGTGCCTGTCCGCTAATATCTTCTGGAGCGCTGCGTGTAGCGTGCATGTGTTGGCAAGTTTGGCCCAAGTGTATTGGCAGTCAAGCAGCCTGCGGTCCTGCAGGGGGAAGTGGAGCATTATGGGAGGTGACAAAGGTACCAGTGACATTGCTTCTGTGTGTATAAGTAGAGACTAATGATAGCGGATCTGGCTTTCTGGGCGGATATACGGTACGTCTTATTTCAAGACATTTTTTAAGGCAAAAGGATCCCTGAATCTCGGGAGTTCGTTATCTTGGCCCATTTTCAAAAAGGTTCACAGCCAAGTTCCCTCGGTGACTCATGCAGTAACATCTTTTCAACACTGGTTCTTGAGGCCCTGAATGAGTGGACTAGAAGTATATGTCGTTATGAATTTAACGAGTCTGGGGTTAGGAAGGGCATGGGTACCCAGATGAAAGGCTTTATTCTGACTATTTTAGTTTAAAAAAAGCACTGCGAAAAAGCCACATTACCTGGCATTTATAGACCTCTCCTTTGCTTGTACAGGGTTGTGAGAAGTATCCTATGGCAGAAGCTAAACGCATGCAATATCCCACATGTCCTACTAGAGATACACTTCATGCTTCATGAAAATACAAAGAGTCCAAGTTTGATTGGATAGAGAGGGTAGGAGTACAGTGCCTGTGAGGACCCACAGTGTTCTTAGACAAGGGTGTGTCTTGGCCCCAGCCCTATTCAACCTGGATCTTGCAGATTTAGGGCTGTGGTTGGCTAAGGCATCCATCTTCCCTTCTAATATTGGTTCTTTGAAATTCCATTACTTACTCTATGCAAATAATTTGGTTATTATGGATCAAACTCCCATTGGTATGCAACAATCCCTAAACTCCTTATATCTGTTTATGGATGTCCACGTTCTGGAAATGAATTGCCAAAACACTAATGCCATGGCCTGTGGATATAAAAAGAGGAAAGACCCATTTCAGTTCCCTTCCATTTGAGGAACATGCCATCAATGAATATGATCCAACTTTGGATTGTATCTACAAAATCTGGATGAGTGAAAACATTCACAGCTTCAAACGCACCCATGAGAATGTTGGAATTAGCTTGCCCCCATGGCCACTCCCTTTGTTTGCCTATATAACTCATTGTTAAAAAGGAATATGTTATTCCGCAATGAAATGCCAGAAATTCTTTCAAGGTTTCCATTTGTAAAGCAAACAAGGCTGATTTGTCGTTATAATAGTGATCTATGGTGATTAGTGGCAAGCTATGTTCAATAGAGGTGTGTAAGGCTTCCACATCTGCTAGTATCATTCATGGTCTCAATGAACAGGAAAATGTGTCATGGCCAGACCTTGAGAAGGAGATTAGACACCAATTCTCACCTTGCAAATCTATACAGGACACCAAGTGTTGTTTGGTAAATATACGATTCTGCTAAGAATTTCTAAGACATTCATGGTTTCTCTTATGTAGGATGGTAGTTCGTGTACCTCAGGTCTCAGTATTGTGTCTATATATATCAACATGTTTTCAGTCAGCTAGTCCTTCTCACTAACTATGGTATGTACCTCAGGTAGGATATCACAATTTGTACTTTGGGTAGGAAATATACAGTAGGTCATTTTGGATGGTCTGTTCTCAATACACCTTTTTTCATCATCTGTAAGAAGTGTGGTCCTGTGTCATTTCTCTATTAGATGTTTCATAGCTTTATTATAGTTGATAAAACAATTTGGAGTGTTGTTTTCATAGCAATCCGGTAGTGTCAAATGTTGTTCTGCCTTCATGATATAATCAGACTTACTGAAAACAACAATATTTCCTACCTTGTCCGCTTCTTATATCACAATATCATCATACTTTCGTAATCTGTGTAATGCATTACATTCCTGGTAGTTGAGATAAGAGGGAGCATGTCTTTTGGTGATTGAAATAAACGTTCTCAGTGGGTGCATATCTTTAATCACTGCCTGATGGAATAATACGTTCAAATTACTTTGTGATGGTCGCAGGACAGATTTTGATGCAGGTTTACAATTAGTATCTTTCATAATTGTGTTTCTATGCCGACTTTTTCTGTCAGTTGTTCTTCTACAATAGGGCTAGGAGGAAGGTGGTTAAGGAAAATGAAGCGAATAATGAAGATAAAGGTGAGCAGGAATGAGATGGGCTGTCAGGGTTTCTACCTGTTAAACCATTAGAGGGATTGTCAATATGTAAAATCTTAACGTGGAACCCAAGGGCACAGGCACTTTACTTGTACCATCGGGGGCATAAACTATTGTCAAACTCTGACATCTTTTTAATACAAGAGTGTTGGCTGAGGTCCTCCTACTATTTATATGGATTTAACAAATGGAAATCATTGGCCAAAAATGGTTTGAAGGGCCATCCCATTGTTGGCATAATGATAGGGATTCTTACCGCAATACCTGCCATAGAAATAAAGATGCCTTTTTGTGACACCAATGAACTGGATGATCTCCAAACAGCCGTTTAAGATGAGTAGCAGCACCGTCGAGATAGATGGGGATGCAGATTCATACTCATGTGTCAAATAATTAAGACAACTCAATAGTTTGGCAAAGGGAGTCCGTTTAATGACAAGTTCATAAAACGGGGAGTACAACGAACATCAGCAACCGCTCGATCTTCTCGCTCTCTTTACTTTAAAAAAAAACACAATATTTATAGCGAAAACTTGTCACTGCTGTCGTGCAACCTGCGCACATACTAAAGTCATTCTATGTGGCGATCTTATCAGGGGGATACCTTGGAAGCAAGACGACACGAAGCAACACAGGTTTGATCCCCGGGTTTGCACTTAGAAACCACTGGGTATTTAAGCGTGTTAGAAATATGCAACTAAGACAACAACAACAACAACAAAAATTTGTAACAGCACCTGGATGCCCCAGGGCTGTGTGAGCGATTTAAAAATGAAAATAAATAAATAAAAACCTAACATGCAACTTGCTTGGTTATAGGAAGCTAACTTAACCTAGGTACTATATCTGTACATGGTAACGGGGAGAGGGGATTGGATAATAAACATCAGGTCCGGCAACTAAGCCTTCCCTTCAAAATGGCCACTATGAATGTCACTAAAAGTACGACGTCCCATTGGCTCTATTCACTATCGAACCTTAGATTACATGGTCCACTATGATTGGGTTGGCATCAACCCCACTCATACTTTTCCACCTACATCTAGCAGCATGCAGAAAGAACATCCAGGTGCAGAGAAGCTCACCTGCACCCCATCTTCCCACCAATTATGCTACAAACACTCATCGCCTCAGTAGTCAAGTGTCAATTACTGCTTTGTACTTTGACCTTGAGTCTGCTCTATGCTCTGAGAACTTTCAAGGAGTATGGGCATGGCGGGGATCCATGCGTAGGTATGATAGTTTCACCCTTTCAGCCAACCTCTGTCACATGACTGGAGACAGTGAAATCAGCTTTTCTCTGTGTCTTTTCATATATTTGATTTAATTCTACCAGTCTTCTGACGTCTGTGGCTTATCTTGAGCTTTCTGAACAGTATCCTCTGTTCTCTTCTTTCCTTAATTGTATCCAATGTCGGCCCATTCCAGTCAGATAAGACCTTGGCTTCTTGGCATGGTCATCCCTTAGCCTAGTTTTGCTCTGTCTTGATTCTCGATTTTCTTGCTGCGACACAATCCATCTGAGGCCTTTTGTAACCTTTGTTCAATTCTGCTTATATCCGTAGTGGATTAACATTCATACATAAAGTGCTTCTTGAGGTATATATTTGTAAATGTTGGTGCTTGTGGCAATCTATTAACTATAAAGCATAAGCAAGCTTCACAATGTCTTTGCCTCTTGCAGTTACTTGGGCTCAAGATGTCACTTATCCATGGTATTTCGTCTCTTGTCAGTATTCTCAGGCCATTATATCTTCTTTATGTGCGTCAGTTGATTTCTTATGACATCACCATTCACCTTCCTTCACTATCTTCTTTGGTTCTTCAGGTATTTTATTCAAACAACCGTCATATTGTTTAGAATGCAGGTATGGCTTTTTTAAGGGACACCTTACTGTCCAGGTTTTCTTAGGTGTCGGTATAGTAACAGGTGCTGTCATCCTGATAAGTACTAGGCAGAGCCCATATTCTGCTCTCTGCTCATTTAACTGTTCTTCATACATCACATACTTTGGTGTGAACTCAATAGGCAATGTGGATTCAACAAATGGAAATCATTGTCCAAAAATGGTTTGAAGGGCCATCCCATTGTTGGCATAATGATAGGGATTCTTACCGCAATACCTGCCATAGAAATAAAGATGCCTTTTTGTGACACCAATGAACTGGATGATCTCCAAACAGCCGTTTAAGATGAGTAGCAGCAACGTCGAGATAGATGGGGATGCAGATTCATACTCATGTGTCAAATAATTAAGACAACTCAATAGTTTGGCAAAGGGAGTCCGTTGAATGACAAGTTCATGAAACGGGGAGTACAACGAACATCAGCAACCGCTCGATCTTCTCGCTCTCTTTACTTTTAGAAAAAAACAATATTTATAGCGAAAACTTGTCACTGCTGACGTGCAACCTGCGCACATACTAAAGTCATTCTATGTGGCGATCTTATCAGGGGGATACCTTGGAAGCAAGACGACACGAAGCAACACAGGTTCGATCCCCGGGTTTGCACTTAGAAACCACTGGGTATTTAAGCGTGTTAGAAATATGCAACTAAGAAAACAACAACAACAACAAAAATTTGTAACAGCACCTGGATGCCCCAGGGCTGTGTGAGCGATTTAAAAATGAAAATAAATAAATAAAAACCTAACATGCAACTTGCTTGGTTATAGGAAGCTAACTTAACCTAGGAACTATATCTGTACATGGGAACGGGGAGAGGGGATTGGATAATAAACATCAGGTCCGGCAACTAAGCCTTCCCTTCAAAATGGCCACTATGAATGTCACTAAAAGTACGACGTCCCATTGGCTCTATTCACTATCGAACCTTAGATTACATGGTCCACTATGATTGGGTTGGCATCAACCCGACTCATACTTTTCCACCTACATCTAGCAGCATGCAGAAAGAACATCCAGGTGCAGAGAAGCTCACCTGCACCCCATCTTCCCACCAATTATGCTACAAACACTCATCGCCTCAGTAGTCAAGTGTCAATTACTGCTTTGTACTTTGACCATGAGTCTGCTCTATGCTCTGAGAACTTTCAAGGAGTATGGGCATGGCGGGGATACATGCGTAGGTGTGATAGTTTCACCCTTTCAGCCAACCTCTGTCACGTGACTGGAGACAGTGAAATCAGCTTTTCTCTGTGTCTTTTCATATATTTGATTTAATTCTACCAGTCTTCTGACGTCTGTGGCTTATCTTGAGCTTTCTGAACAGTATCCTCTGTTCTCTTCTTTCCTTAATTGTATCCAATGTCGGCTCATTCCAGTCAGATAAGACCTTGGCTTCTTGGCATGGTCATCCCTTAGCCTAGTTTTGCTCTGTCTTGATTCTCGATTTTCTTGCTGCGACACAATCCATCTGAGGCCTTTTGTAACCTTTGTTCAATTCTGCTTATGTGCGTAGTGGATTTACATTCATACATAAAGTGCTTCTTGAGGTATATATTTGTAAATGTTGGTGCTTGTGGCAATCTATTAACTATAAAGCATAAGCAAGCTTCACAATGTCTTTGCCTCTTGCAGTTACTTGGGCTCAAGATGTCACTTATCCATGGTATTTCGTCTCTTGTCAGTATTCTCAGGCCATTATATCTTCTTTATGTGCGTCAGTTGATTTCTTATGACATCACCATTCACCTTCCTTCACTATCTTCTTTGGTTCTTCAGGTATTTTATTCAAACAACCGTCATATTGTTTAGAATGCAGGTATGGCTTTTTTAAGGGATACCTTACTGTCCAGGTTTTCTTAGGTGTTGGTATATTAACAGGTGCTGTCATCCTGATAAGTACTAGGCAGAGCCCATATTCTGCTCTCTGCTCATTTAACTGTTCTTCATACATCACATACTTTGGTGTGAACTCAATAGGCAATGGGAGGGGGTCAACTGGAGTGGGGACGATACTCGACACTTCCTCTTCACTCCCCCCTCGACCACTCTCACTTCTTTCTTTGCATTCACTTTTTCTTCATCCTTCACTTTTATTTCATCCTCTGGATCCAGACATTTTGGTCTGAAGACATGCTTCCTTGGGTCCATATCTGTATGACTTCTTTCAAGAATCCTGCTGTTCTCACATGCTCATCTTTATTCCATGTCATCGGTTTGCATTCTCCACTTGGACTGCAATAGATCAATTTCCCACATATTTTCTATGGTCTCTTGGATACAGGAACCACTCCTTCTGGTGCATAAATTCTGTTTTTCACAAAGTCTCTTATTTCTTCATCAGTTAGGTCTTTGAACTTCCATCCTGACTCAACATCAATCATAATCTTCATCCCTATGGCTTTCTTTGCAGTCTTCTGGTATTGTGAAATTATTAATTTGATCACACCGAATCCAAGTAATATCATCACCACCAGGGCTCCTAGGAACTTGAATACATCTGCCATCATTGTGGAATCCATGAAACACAGTGCTCCAAACCAACTGTCATTATCAACTTCGTCAGCTTCATCTATCATCTGATTCTGTAGTTTTTGCAGCATGTCTATGGCCTCTGGTAAGGTTCCATTCTCGTTGGTGTGTGAAGGTATAAATGTGCAACTTGATTGTCCAATTTTTGCACAAACACCTCCATCCATAGCTGTGATCATGTCTAAGACATATCTGTTCTGGAGTGTCATCAGTCTGATTGCTCTCAACTCTTCTCTGATTGCATTGAATCCTTTTATGGTTGTGTTGATGGTCTGCATCAGGGCTGTCAGAAGCTGTGGTGAGGCCCGGGGCAAAACATTTGGTGAGGCCCCCTTACAATTTTTTGCACTCGGCCAGCGGCGGCACATCCGCAAACAGGAGACTTGAGAAATCTACCCTTGAGTTTGTGTGCAGGATCCCAAATATGGTTTATTACTACAACTCCAAATCAACTACAGCAAAGTTAGATTTCTCTCCTGAAGAAAGGTTCCTGCCAGCCTAACTTTTTTATCATATGAATAAATATATATAAGATGGCATGAGCTCTCCACTGCGCCACCTCCAATTCTCTGAGGGTCAGTCACTTTTCCAAGCAAAGAGTTGAGGGCAGATCTCTTTCTTCAGCTGGGGCCTCCCCCTGCAAACAGCCTCCCAGCCTTGCTGAAACTTGAGGAGAACCATCTGTGGTTCTGGAAGCACCCCAAGACCTGTCTCTTTGCTTCTGCCTTCTCTCTTCCTCTCCCTTGCTGATCACCTGCCTGATCCATGCACTGGTCACCTGGTCAAGCTCTGAATTCGGGCCCAGGTCCCTGCCTGTCCTGTTGCAATCCCGCACTGCCTCTTGGCTCCCCTGCACTTGTGGTCTGTATCTGTAACCCAACAGTCCCTGCTCTTGCTCTTATTCTCCACCACTCGGCTGCACTTATGAGTACCCACACTTGCCACCCGTTGGCTGCACTCTTGTTTCTCCTTTATTACTGCACTTCTGCATCCTACCCCATCCTTGGCACTTCTCCCCCCCCCTTCCCTGCTCTTGCGCGATCTGAATGACACAAGGCATAGTAAGATCTGTGTTTTGTCCTACTCCTTTTTGTTTCTCCCTCCTTGCCTTATCGTGCCTAGAAACACTTGTAGACAGGCACGTTTTAAATGCCATATCATATCATGAAGGAGTACACTGCCCCTGTGTGCACATTAAAACACACATCATACACAGTGACAAATGATGTACAGTGGAGGCTGGTACATTTCTGAACTTGAGAGGCTTAAATATTTGTGCCAATTAGGCAGGATCAACAGAGCACAATGAAGGAGCCCAAGCCAAACACGGGTTGCTTGAGGGGGGTTCTCACTCCCAAGAAAATGTTTGAAGCATTGGGTTAAAAGTAGGCATTTCAGAGCACTTTCTTAGAAAAATTGGGTAGAAATCCATACAATTTGCAATTGGTTTTTTATGGAAGAACATGGAAATTCCCAATAGTTGCAAATCACACATTGTGCATAGGAACATTTTCCAATACATTTCATGCCGCCTTTCCACGCGGGATATGCTAGTATAAAAATATATTCATGCTGGTTGTTCTAATTATGTCGACGCAGGCTGCATCAATATATGCCATTATTACCATGTACGGACTCCCAGCCAGTAAAAATGCCATGCCACAGAAAGTATAACCAGGCTGACTGTGTACCATAAGTGTTATTACTGGCTATATTGGCCTACATTCAGTATGGGCCAATTCAGCCAAGTAGTATGTTTGCTTTAACCTTGATGCATAGTCCTGTGTGTTGGTATTAGCTGGCCATTGATAGTGCCAGTGCAAACTGGTTTCAGTAACTGAGCATCTAATAGCAGTGCTTGGTAAATGCCTAAAACGTATACACAAGCCAAAACATATATTTTTTTAAACTTCAGCGAAAGACACGCAGGGTGTTTTTAAATTGAGTGGCCAAAGGCAGACCTGATTGAAACATTTTTATTACACCAGTTGCGTGTTTACAACTCCAATGAAGTCATGAACTCTCAGAAGACTCCTTTGAGGAAACACTTGCAGGCACATTGAGGGCAAAGTTTGATGGCAAGGCATGTTTAAAGCTAGCTCAAAGAGTTCTAGTGAGGAAGTGTTTTGAGTGGGGAGGGCAGGAACTGGGTGAGCATTGCCATATGGATTAGCATGGCCATGAGAAGTCATTTCACTGTTAGCACCTGCATTCATATCCATACATTTTTAGGTAATTGAAATTGTGATGTGGGGTTAGCACTTGCATGCTAGGGGAGTGATTAGAAGGGAAGTGGTGACATGAGACATCTCATTCTCACAGCACTCCTTAAGTGTGACGTTTCAGAAATGAAGGCAAGAGGTAGCTGCTTGTAACATTGAAGCTTCACCAGAATAGTTTCATTCGAAATGTGGAAATATGTTAGGTGCCCCCACACAAGGAAGTTTGCCCCTTCTTCACAGCCTCTGGGGTTAGCGCCTCTCCCAACATTTGAAGTGTTAGTCCCCTCTCCCCCCTGCCATTTTAGCCTAGGGGCACCTCTGATGCCATGAACCCACCCCTTAATGAAGTGGCCCCCAGGACGGCTACATTTATGCGTGGTGCTGAACACACACTCACAAAAAACACTTTCACCCATGCATTCATCCACCAGTTACATAACTCCATCCATGCATGTATACATAAAACCAAACACAGCATTGACACAAACACCAACATGCACGCATGCATTCATACATACACATATACATACTAATTTAATTTAAATACACAAATACACTTTTAGTTTAAAATAAAAACAGTTACTTTACCTCCATGCACCCTTAAAAAGCAACCACGCAGTCGACACGTAGACATGCTGCCTGACAAGAGAGAACTCCTCTCCCATCATTCAGCGTCATCACGCTGACAACATGAACACACTGGCTGACAGGAGAGGAGTCCTCTCCTATCAGTCAGCGTGGTCATGCTGAGCAACGTGAACACACTGACTGACAAGAGCGAACTCCTCTCCCATCAGCCAGCGTGGTCACGCTGACAACATGAACACACTGACTGACAGAAGAGGAGCCTTCTCTTGTCATTCAGCATGTCCACGTTGTCAGTTGAATAACGGGAGTCAGCAGAGCTCGCTTCTGAGCCCTGCTGTCTCCCCTTATTTTGCTGTTTGTTGCGGAGCCAAACGGCTTCGAAATAAAAAGCAAAATCATTGCAGGGGCAGAGAGCAGACAGCACAGTCCCCCGTGTGAATAATGGACACGGGAGACTGTGCTGCCTTCCACTTAGGAGAGGGGGCCTGCAAGTGCGAGGCCTGGGGCAGTTTGCCCCCCCTGGACCCCCCTCGTGATGGCCCTGGTCTGCATCTGGTTATCTGCAACCATTTAATATTTTCTCCAACCTGTATTCTTGGCATCAGGATCATCGTAAACACTGATGAGGTCAGGCTGAACAACCTGTGTTCATATGGGATAGCATCGAAAGCTTCTATGGATTTTGCACAGAAATAATTCTCCCTCTTTGTTCTCCTAATAAGCTCCAGAGATCTCTTCTTTCTCAGGTGAGCATCTGCTTTTGGGAAACTGTCAATGTTCACATCACTTTTTGGAATCACCAACGCTGGAACATGGACATTCACCAATGTACATATGCATCCCCAATTTTTTGGCAATTTAATGTATGCCTGGGATCCACACGATAGTGATCCATGATCACTGCAGTACCATGCACCATTCCTGGAACGTCAAAGACTTGACTACAATTGCAATTCTCTCCCATTTTTCTTGTGCAATTATTTCTGAAACAGAATTTTCGGCTCTCCAATGGTATTATCTGCAAAGGTCCTCGTCTGTCCTCGACCCATGTCAGTAATTTAGCAGGCTTTGGCCATAATGGCTTGCATCCATTTTGCACTATGTCAATGGTAGCCTTGTAACACCCGATTATTACCATGCTCTGCAGATCACTACTCCTTTCTCCCATCTGTCTGGTGAAAGCACTGTTCCCCAGATTTGCATTTGACATCTGTTCTTCCATCTGCAAGATTCTTCTGAAGTCTTTCCTGTTGTCTCCAATTTCTTCTTAACTTCTCTTCTTTATTTATTTTATTTATATATTTGGATTTGTATAGCGCACATCTGCCCAGGGGCATTGTGGCGCTGAAAGCAATCTAACTTGTTACAGGCATACATGGTGTATACATAGATACAGTGCAGAGCATATTTGCATATTTACATACAGTTGTGCTAATTTTCATACAGTTGTGAAAATACAGTCGGATAGGTAAGGTGGAGTTAGTTAAACAACGTGGTTTTGAGTACTCTGCGGAAGGTATGGTATGAGCTTTCGTTCCTTAGCGCGGTGGGGAGTGCGTTCCAGTTTTTGGGTGCTAGGTGTTGAAAGCTAGACCCTCCGGCTTTGCTTCTTTTGAATGTGTGTACATAGGTCTGGTTCGTCATGTGTGACCTAGTGGGTCTAGTGGATGTGTTAAGGGTGATTCTTTAAGAAAGATAGGGCAGAGCCTTTGCGGAAAAGCATCTGTGGGTGATGGCCATGGATTTGAATAGTATCCGTTCTTTTATTGGTAACCAGTGGGCTTCTTTTCTGGCTTGGGAGATGTGCTCCCTTTTAGGGATGCTTAGGGCTGCTCTTAGAGCATTGTTTTGTGTGACTTGCATTTTTCTTAGGTTTTGTGCAGACGTGCCCAAGAAGAAAGCATTGCAATGGTCCAATTTGGTACCTACTGTGGCTCTGGCTACGGCCAGGCAGTTTTTAGTGGATAGGAAGGGTTTAACGGCGTTGATTACCTTAGTGGTAAGTGCCGCAGAGGAGGCTATGGCATTGACTTGCCGTGTCATGGAGAGAGTGGAGTCAAGGTATACTCCTAGCATTTTTACTGCAGTGGAGACTGTGATGGTGGAGTTGTCTATGTTAAAGGATTCTGATCTCTGCTCCTTTTATTCCAGGTTTTTTGTATCTGATCACAGTATTCTTCAGTTTGGCATTGTTTCTTGTCCTTATGTCTTGAACATAATCATCTTCATCTGGATCTGTTTCTTCAGTTGCCCATTTGATAGAAGCATCACTTCCCATGAACTGACCTCTGGTTTTGCACATTGATATATGTGGCAGACAGTGTGCTGTCTGCCCATCTATCTTGATAGCTACAAAGGTTTTTGACTTTCTCATGGTGTAGGGCAGAAGTGCACATACAAAGCATTCCTCATTCGAAGTTCGTGTTGCAACCTTTTTCATATGTTGCTACCATATGTTGTTTCCCAAATTTGCTGTGCTATACAGGTAATCGTTTCATTCATTATTGTCGTCTTGTGTGCTTCTTTTGGCTCTTATTCTTTTGATATGAGCTTTCACAAGCAGTCAAAGGAGTCCATTTTTGACTTCTAAGTCAATTCGCAGACTGATAACAGTGATGATGAGGTGTTAATGGATGGGGATCTAAATGCCTACTGCTTAGATACTCAGGTAGTGGAAGAGACAGAGTATGTCAGGCCCATTTGCACTATGGCTTCAAAGTGCTCTAATAGGCAAGAGAGTTACTGAGTTCAATTTATGGAACAGTGTGATTTTATTATGTTGAATGGGTGCCTCAGGGCTGACATTCCCAGTAACTTTACATGGCAGTGTGGAAATAAGAAACCTACCCTGGATTACGATGGAAACACTATTGGCTGTGTTGATCACCTCCTTGTTGACAATAGCAATTTTAGTGATCATGCAGTCCTTTTCTTACATCTTACATCTAAGAATGGACTGAGATATGACACACAACATCAAGCTAGGTGACACAGACATCAATTGTGCAGGAAACAAGATAACCTAGAGAGACAAGGACCTAATAGCATTTAGCCGCCAGCTTGAGGCACCTGATGTGTTTCCTATATCTGCTTAGCGGACAAGAGGGTTAACCAGATAGTGCAATGGATTAAAGATTGGACCTGCACTATGACTGTAGTAGGGGGTACATAAACAATAAAACAGGGACATGCGCAGGTAAATGTATATAATAGACATATACGTAACACCAAACGCCCTTTAAGGCAGGACATAAGACATATCACCAGGACATACATGGGAAAATCTGAGAAAACAGCAATGATTAAAAAATCAAGAATCAATTCAATAATTGGAATAGGAGGTGGCACTTTCTGTTTAAAAATGCTCAATTGCAAAATATGTTTGCCACATTAAGAAAAGGTAATTCCAAAGAATTCTGGAATATTTTAAAATAGGTCACAGGTAACAAAGCAGCCATGATCACCAACCCCATAAATGAGGTGTTATGGATGAAGTATTTGGTGGAATCTCAAAGGACCTATGATACACTACTATATACAATACCTGACCGGGTCCTGGATACACAGAGCCAGAGTTTTGATACTGAAAGAGCTATAACTGAACTATAACAATCAATCAATCAAGGGCACTAGGGCCTGATGATCTTGCTAATGCACTGTTGCATAGAGATCCTGAGGCTGGAGAGGCCAATTTATTGAGCGCCTTTCAAACAAAGTTTCACACAGGGTTTGCCTTGTCCCATAATATACTGGTATTATACACACTGATACACCCTGCTCAAAAATGCTCACATCCCCCACAATCCACCCTATATTGGAATTTCAGTGCAGCCTTTGACTCAGTGGACAGGCATTTTTTGTGGTCAAAGTTAGAGAGATGGAACATGCCCCCCGATCAGTTTGTTAGTACAGTTACATGACTACACAAGTGTCCAGGTAAGGCTGAACAGTATGGGGGCATACACTAAGGATAGCCTTACCCTCAAGTGGCTCAAACAGAGCTGTGTGCTTGCACCCTTACTGGTAAACCTATACCTTGCTGATTTCCCTGGAAAGTTGTCTTGAGTTATCAATGTATCCCCTTAAATAGGACAAGCTCACATCATTTTACTCTAACCTCATTGGTGGGACTTGTCCTACTTGAGCGTGGAATACTGTATTTTGAAAAGCCTTAACAAATCCAGCGTGCCCCCTGCTTAAAATTCTTGGTTACTCTTTGGAGAAATCCCTCCGGATGCCATTAAAGACATTTAAAAGTGTAAACCTAGATTTGTTTCAATCTATTGGACGGGCCCCTAACTGGGGCATGGATTATTTCCAAATGAAAAAAATATTTGAAAACAAATAAAATATGTGGGACTGGAATAACAATGTGGAGGATATAACCACAGTTAACACCTTAAACAAATATATAAGTATGACACATTCTTATCTGTCCCCTCTAAAATATTTGGTAAAATGTCCATCTCTTCACTTGGCGAGATTTGTCCTGCAAATGAGGTTGGATAAGGATCACCTGCTGCACCCAGTTTGTGGCCACCGTTTGGGCTTTCCTAAACCCAGCATAATCTGCAGGTTATGCACATTGACACACATCTATGAAAATAATAGATGTGTCATGTTCAGTTGCCGCACATTTGGGAATGTCTGTTTGATCTAGAGAAATTTGTGTATGAATATGACATTATTAAAATTAGCTCATTTTGGCGACAGTGTTTGTATGGAAATAATGCTGCCTTAAATATCACATTGTTCAGGATATGGCAGCAGATTGAAAGTAAATTAAAGAACATAAAGCAGCAGTGGTAAGAATCCAATAATAAGAGTGTTGACAAAGGCACTATTTTACTGACGATGGCCAGAATCAGGGAATAAGAAGTTAATTCCATGCAGTGTTCATGACAAATTATCACCAAGAGCATTTGGCATACATTGTGCCCTATATGTGCTTGTACGATTTAAAATGATATTACTTAATAACAAATGACCGGGTATTAGGGCATTTGGACAATTTATATTGATTAATTTGCTCTATGATGATAGGATAGATTTGGTTTTATTCTACCTGATGTCTACTTTGTGATCTTCAAGACTACCATGTATTTAAGACAACATCATGCCTCATACATTGTGTATGAATATTGTGTAAAGCAATAAAGTCTTTTTCTAACAGATTATTTATATTTAAGATGTGGAAGTTATGTGTAAATTATATTGTATACTCTGAAATCTAAAGTAATTGTATTTTTATATAACACATATGTTGTGAAATGTTCTTTTGAACTATATGACACAAATGATAAAAAGTAACAGTTTTATGAATTTTGTTGAAATAAACATAACATGATGATGACAGTTAAAAATATAATCTTATAACCCATGTACTATAAAACATAGTCTTTTAATTCTACAATGTATTAGCTAACAATGTATACACAATGATTCTAAAAACATATACATTAGTTCTGGTCTGTATCAAGCACATGAACACAAGACATCCCAAACAAAACTACAAAGTGATCACAATTCGTACATAAATACTTGCAGCAACACAGCCTATACATTAGTACATAAAAGGATACCATCAATGTTACTGCATTGATAATTATTCACTAATGTTTCTCTTAGTCACATGTGAAGCTGTATTGTCATCAACTTTACTCATTCAAAGCACAGTATTATAGAGTATCATCCTTGTCTTTCCTGAACGTGTATTTCAGTCCCTTCTGCTTGTCAATGCTGGACTTTCTTCAGGGGAGAGCTTTCTATCCTTTTTTTTCTGTGTTCAAATTGTAAATATAACAGTTGTTTGTCTTGTATTACTGCCACAGTCTAAAACTGTACACAAACAACACACAAAGTCCTTATCAGTTCATAAACTAAATTGTCTTTACTTTTTTTAAAATTGAGATGATCTTGACTTTACTATATTTGCTTCTTCCCCTTGAGTCACCCTGATTCTCCAGGGTGACTTTAATCTGCATCTGCCCACCCTTCACTCTTACTCTCCTATATTATCTATCTCTGATTCTGCACATCTTCTTTCCATTCCTACCCCCACCCAGTTGCATACTTCTGGCTCTTCTCTTGACTTGATTTTTCCACTAAACTGCTGTGTTCTTGCGTTTCTGCTCTCCCAGTTCCTTGCTCGAATAATGTTTTCTTCTTCAAATCCATGTCCATCTCCTAACCCCCAGCTTTTCCCTCCCATCACCAACCTTTTTTCTTTGTGACCTCCAGTGAGTTAATGATTCTTATTTCATCTCTGTTCTCTTTTCTCATCTTCCCTTTCTCTATGTTTTTTCTTCTCATTCACCTGACGACAATGCCTCTGTTCTGTCTTTGTCACTTATCAACACTGGATTCTTGATATCCTTGCTCCCCTTTCACCCATCCCACAAACCTCCTTAACCCTTAATGAAATGTTCTCTCCATCTTCTTAGGCCACTTCTACCTAAAATTGAACAACACTGGTGTAAAACCCACCAGCTTGCCAACCTTGCACCACATTCCTCTCTTCACTGTACCTCTAGGGTATTTTGTATAGATCTGGGGCCTAGCGGTATTTTCTTACCGCCAAAATGAAAATAATTCAGTAATAATCACTCTTTTGCATTCAGATTAGATTTGGTATATAGTACCATGGTATACATACATTATTTCAGCACACTGATACATTTAGTGGTATACATTATGTTGGTATGCGTTATTGGTGGTATTTATGGGTGAGCATAAATCCTTTGTTTCATATATGTGACCACAATATCCAGAACCCCTTATTTTTGTTTAGTTTGTTCGTGTGATCACTAGAGAGAACTCAGGCTTGCATTTCAGAAACACCACATTTCCAATTGGAGTGCACCATGGGCTGTTCTCACTGACTTATCTACGACAGCAAGCTATATGTGGAATTTATCACCATCTTATTTACGTTTGGTGAGCTATGTCCAGGGCCTCTCTTCCTGCCGACTCAAAGACCTTCGGCAGCCGGCTATTTCATCTTGTTATTATTATGTTCCATTCAGAAAACACACACACACTCATATACTGAATGGATTCATGCACACAGCTACTGCCATGTCTTATCTTTTAGCAACTTTTAAAAATGACAATTGCACTGTGCAAAGATCTTCCCATATTACCAGTGTTATAATGATAGATGCACAAAGGACAAGATAAAATGAAACACACTTCCCGCCTGCTTTCAGATAATTTTTTTTTTTTGTATTATAAAACTTGCATTTCAACACGGGCTTACTCTTTTTTTTACAGAAATAAATGGACAACTCACAATAACAACATTATCTGTAACTCAATGAAAGGAGAGTGGCGAGGAACAAGAATTCAATTTGCAACATTAACATGTGGTTAAAATACAGGAATCTCCTCTCCTACTCTGACTGAATGTTTTTCGCACACATACGCACAGCTCCCACACTTCAGTGAGATAATTACCAGGCTTGTTCAGCATGTAACTTCTTTGGATGGTCACCTTCTGGAGGGGTTCACCCAGCAAGGACAAGCATTTGCTGTCACTCAAACTGGGACTTGTTGACTGGAAATCCCAGCCTCTGTAGCAGTATTGAATCTGCTTTAGGAATCAGGCATCCCCAGCTATCAACCGAGTCCTTCTCCGAGCTGTGTCAAGATGTCGTCTCCTAGCTTCTTCTCGAGATTATACAAGAAAACTCTGGTTACCTCCTACCAAAGGATCCTAACCAATAAAAATCTATCATGTCCTATCCACCCTCTGCACACAATAGAAATCTTTTACAGTAAGCAACTGTAACAAAACTGATTTCCTGCTATTCGAATCCTTGCTTCCTGCAAATACTATGGACCAAGCAGCACAGAAAAACCAGAAGAAAAAAAAAATAATCTGCACACAGTCTGAAATGAGTTTCAGCCTGCCTCATTTTGCAGTGTAGAACACATTATATTATTAAGAAGTTAGAATCGTGTTAGTACGGTTAATTATATTAGTTCATTAATCTTCAAATGTGTCTCTTGCAACGTATGAATTTCAGATGAAAAGAAAAAAAAATGTGTGTGCATTTTGAATATGAAAAATAAATGCGCTTTTAAATGAGAAAATGGTTTGTTTTTAACCTGTGTAGCCTGTCTTCATTTACATATCCATATGTTGCACTGGCAACACATAGCTTGAAGCAATTGCATTAAACCCATGCAGTGGCGTTGCATAAAAAAAATGCTCAATAACACATGTCTTGCTGTACCACATTATATCAATGCACCAAACCCATGCAGTGGAGCTGCACTTCAAAATAACATGCTATACATTGATCCTGTGCAGTGGTGCTGCGCTCTGTGCTCCCAAAACACGCTAAACAATCCTACATACCTTTAACTCACACTTACTGACAGCAAAAAGGAATACTTCAGTAACCGCCTTCTTTCCTTTCTTCTGAACCACTGTACCTAGTCCATACCCTTAATCGCATCCTCTCTCCCCCTGCTCCTGATTCTGCTGTTCTTTCTAATCTTATGGCACCCAAATTTGTCAATTTCTTCTCTTCTAAAATCTATCTATTACATTCCTCTATTGATCCATCCTCCACCTCTTCTCCCAACACCTCCACCCTTCACACATGCTAATGTCTTCATTTCATCACCTTTGTGACTCTGACATTTCTACCATTCTATATAGGGTTATTCTCACTTCAGCACCTACTGACCCCCTCACTTCATCACTTGTTACACCAGTCTATACCCTTCTTTTCTTATTTGTTATTGTTTTTCGGTTTACAGAAAACCTTTCACAAATGTACAAAGCATAGAGAGGATAAAACAAGAAAACACATCTTTATTTACACAAAACACTCTTCCCTTCTCACCCCTTTTCTGACTGCTTTATTATCTCTTCTCTTTCTCATGCCATTTTTCTTAAAACACGCTTTGATTCTTCCCATTTTATAAAATGCCTCTTTGGACCCCTACTCTACTATAAACTTCCAGCTTATTTCCCTTCTGCCCTTTCTATCAAAACTCCTCAAATGCATAGCTTACTCAAAGATGTCTCCTCATGGCCTCTCTAATTTTCTCCTTCGCCCTCACCAATCAGGTTTCTGACCTTCACACTTGAATGAAACAGCCCTTCTTGCGGTCTGTATTTCTCCTCTTACTATCTGATATTCTAAGCATTCCTCTCTTCTTGGTCTTCTTGATCTTTCTGCAGCTTTTGACATGGTGGATCATTCTATCCTATAACCATATCATGGTTTTGTACTGGTTTGCTTCTTATCTATCACACCATATTTTCTCTGTCTGCTGGCTCAACCAATCTTACCCTATTCACTCGTTCTCCTATGGTGTTGCCCAGGTTTCGGTCCTTGGTCTTGTTCTGTTCTCTTTATAAACCAGCCCCCTTGCTGCTGTTATGTCTTTCTTTGGAGTCTTCCATCACATGTTTGCTGATGACTCCCAGATCCTTCTTTCCTTTTCTTCTGAAATCCATCCGAACCTTTTTGCTTGTATACTTGCCATCCAGTCTTGGATGGCTTCTCTCTTTCTTCTGAGGTGAGTTTCTTTCCTACTTCCACTCGTCATCCAATACTTCCTCTTCTTACTATCATCTCCCCCCTCTTCTTCTATAACAACCATCCAATGGCCCATAACCTGGGTGTTATCTTCCATTCCTCTCTCTCATTTGCTTCCCAAATATCTTCTATTTCCCAATCTTGTCTACACCAGCTGTGTAATATACAGAAGGCTCCCCCATTTCTTTCTACCCATGCCACTGAACTACTCCTCTCCTCACTGCTCTTATACCATATATTATATTGCTTTTCTATCCTCTTTTGCCTCGCAGTCTACAAACTAGCCCCCTCCGCTCAATAGATAACTCTTCTATTCATCTTATTTTCTCTCTATCTCCTCAAGAATCAATATGCCCTGTCCTCCTCTCTCTACACTGGTTTTCCTTTGAATCCCATTTACTGTTTAATTTTCTTTGCATAGTTTTTAAATTAATGAACCTCCTTGACCCTTATTATCTTGCTTCACTTGTCTCTTGCTTCTCCCCTGCTTGTTCTCTGTGTTCTCAATCCCAACTTCTTCTATCTGTCTCCCGTCCTACATGCATGCCCGCTTGCTTCCAACCTTTATCTTTGACTGCTCCAAAATTCAGGAATACTCTCCCTCTTTCAAATTGCTCTAGCTCCTCCTTATATCTGTTAAAAACATACCTCATATGCTACCAGCCATATTCCTGACCTAAATTTTCATGCCGATTTTTCATTTTCCGTTATTTCACCACTCATCGTTTTATCAAGCGGGTTGGTGTAACACACTAAGTCAAATCAATTCAAAAACACATCAATTACAGTCGCTTAAAGGATACATACCTAGTGGAAATTGATTCCTAGTGAGCAAAACAATTTTTCTTCGCCATGGTATAGGCTTCTTCATTATTTTCTTGAAACATCTAGCTGAAGAAAAATATAAGAGTATTTATTTAGTGGAAAGAACATCAAATCATGATGGAAAAATATACCCACCATGAGTGGTAGCTAATGTCTGTAGTCTTGCTGTACAGTCAGCAATTTTACTCGGACAAAAAACTGTAAGATATTAAATAAAGAAGTTCAACGTTAATTTACCAGGTTACTGTAGTATTTTATAGTAGACCACTGATTTTGTATTCCTGCTTGCCTTCTATCTAGTTGGGGGTTCAGGCAGCATTGTAAAAAAAAAAGAAATCATTGGAAATCTTTTTCATGTAAGCTTTTCTAACTTGTCAAGGAGTGAGCTGTTAATATATAATTAACACTGGGATCAAGAATGATGTTCTCATTTAGAAACTGCCCTACGATTATTCAAAGTCTTCTAAATTATAACTTACCTTCCTGAAACATGGCAGAAAACACTTTTGCCATATATCGGTGTAACTTCTAATTGAACAACCTCTATGTATTGTGGGGTTGTACTTCCCAATGCAGCTTTACACCACTACAAAAATGCAATGCAGTAATGTAGTTGACCTTCTCTTCTACCATACATTTAAATCTGTTTTATCACTAACTGTTCTGCTACACCTATGTGCCAAATGTCAAACCGTACCTGCTTCCACATTGATCTTATGTAGACATATATACTTTCTAGCAACATGCTAGGTGTTCTGGTAATTGTAGTTGTTAGATCACTATTTTGCCACTACAACATTAATAATATGGGAACTTCAGCACATCTATTTCTAATATAGATTAGAAATAACTTCAGAAAAACCTTATAGCAAGTGTGTATTGCAACTTGGGGCAACTACACCACTATGTAATGTTACAAGTATCACAGACTTATACCCTCATCGAATGGAGCAAATAGCTAGAGTTCCCTCTCACATGGTACAAAAAACATAATTGTTTCCTGATTGTAGCAACTATCTTACTTCTCTCATCATCAGAATCCCTTATGCACGAAAGGTCCACTTTGATGGGAGGTGGCATCATTGTATTTCCCAGTGAATATTTTGATTCCATCCTTATAGCCTGAAGCTCTTTATTTGTTCTAATCTTACCAAGAGTTCTTTATTTATCTTACTTGTGTCTGCTGTTAGTTGTTGTAGCAGTACCCACCTGAAATCTTCTGCTTTGTGACCTTTGTCTAAAAAATGTGTAAGCGTTGGGGTTCTTATGACCTTTGTATATATAAATGTTGGGTTGAAGCATTCTGGTCTTCATGGTCCGTTCCATTTTACCCACATATTTTATACCACTGTAGAGGAGCAGGTAAACGCTGAATCGCTAGTTCCTGCCCCCTTCACCACTGTGATATTGTAATGGTCGCAGACGAGCAGTAAATGGGACCCCATGTGTCGTTCGCATCGAGTGTATGAGCGATGTTATGTACTCAGACAGCCATACAGAATGTACCCTCATGTTGAACCAGTGGAATGATGCCACAAGGAAGGATGTCAGCATCTACCTATGGACATTTTGGAGCATTAAGTGAAAATCTGATGAAGGCAGAGTGATGGCGTACAGACCATATATGAACATATGATGAAACAATATGAAAATACTTAAGAACAACAATGTAACTGAAGCACAAATAGAAACATGTACCTAAGAGTAAAGTAATCATGACTACAATAAGATGAAGTTACTTATTGATCAATAACTGTAAGTTACAAGGTAGAAAGGCAACATATAGAAGCTTGCTACAAAGGTGTGTATAATGTGGATAGGATGACCATGATAGGAAAATGGAATGCCGATTCATATCTGATACAACCAAGCTGCCTCAGAAACCGACAAAGGCTGTAGAATCAGGACCATGGAAGTCTACAAGCAACATGTAGGCAATTTGACTTGAAACAAGAGTGCCAACACAAAACCACAGACCCTGCTGATCCTTCAATCAGCAAATACATAAAACTGACTTTCTTTTATCAAGACCAGATTTGTAAACATGGTTATTTCCTCCAACACCAATAACAAGGTTTGGAACCAGAACAGAAAAAGTTGCACATCAATACTCCCATGCTTCATTTGCAACGAGTTCTCCCCATGTTGGTACATATCATATGCATTTACATGAAATACAAGCTAAGGTGATTGGCATCACAATATACAGGGTAGTGTTTGCAGGAGATGTGATAACAATGTACAACGCACTGAATATTGATTTGCATTTTTGTATTTTACACCAAATCGCTTTACATAAGGACAATTAGAATACATAACAAGCATGATGGAATGGATAAGGAGAGGGAGACGGTTCCAGTGGTAAAGGGCCAGGAGTTGAAAAGATCGGGAGCGGGATGGGGCACAGGGCAGAGGAGGGGGAGTGAGAAGGAAGAGATCAGCAGAGCGAAGTGGGCGAGGGGGCGTATAGAAAGTGAGGAGAGAGGAAAGGCAAGGTGGGGCAAGACCATAGAGGGAATTACAGACGAGGCAGAGGAAGTTGAATTTGAGATGGGAGTGAAAGGAGAGCCAGTTTAGAGAGGTGAGAGAAGAGGAGAAGGCAGAGCGAGCGGATAGCAAAGTGGTAGATGGATTTAAGAGGGGTTAGATGAGTGGAGGGGAGACCGAAGAATAGAGTGGAGCAGTAGAAGAGTCTAGAGAAGATGAGGGAGGAAATAAGGTGTTTAGTAGCATGGAAGGTTAGGAAGGGACGGACCTAACATCCAACCAAGATTATGATTTACTAGAAGGACACACCTATAGCCACCGATTCTCTTGAGTGTTTTGGGTGTATCTAATTCAGGTCCCTTTCACATCAACATAATGTCATTGGTGAAATGTGACTGTTAATTTGAAATTAGGTCTTTTCTATGGTATGGAAATTGCTCATTTTAGCGCCCTTTAATCCCAATAGGGCCTTTGAACTATTTATTGCTTTCACAGGTCACAAATTATGCATCAGTCATGGAAATATGCAAGTTGTACACTTTTCCACTTTGTCAGACTACACCTGTGAAAACTGCATTGTTCAATTTACTTGGCTATGATTTACAAAATGCGGTTCTCTCTGTGCTGGGACATTGTGCACACAACACAGAGCAAGGTAGACAGATTTTATTTTATTTGGATGTAATTTAATTTAGCTTTGAATACAATAAGAAGGCAAAGTGCAATTGACACTAACAGGCTGCAACATTCTTTTTACATTCTATTTGTCATACTTTATCAGACACAGTTTTCTGTGGACAGGCACAATGGTATCTGTTCTACAATAAATCTGATCTGACTTGCTTTTACATATAGTAAGAAAGAAATGTTGCATTTCACATTAAAATGTTAAAGCATTCTACTAGGGACCAGTTTCCACATGTGAGGTCCTCATCACCACCTGCCCCCATCACCCTCTAGTTACACCCAATCCACAGACTCAGGGAAATGATTCTAGAGGATTCATCTAAATCAAGTGGGCAGTTTCTATACTCATTTTTTAACAATACCTTTAAGTCACAGAGCCACCATGGGCACTCAGTGCTTACAGCCAATTCTCCCATGTCAGCTAGGTCCATCTGACGTGTTTCACTCACCTGTAGGAAATCAGTTTTGACTGAGGTAGAATCTGCTATAGGCTACATTGTGTACAAGGTCCATTGACCTATAGATAAGAAACACATTCAGCACTCATCCATTTGGGACAAAGGTTCCCTTTTTATTTTATTGTTTTATTTTATTTTATTGGAATATTGGAAATTTGTAAAGTGCCTATACAAGAAATGGTACTTCAAGGTGCCTCAAGAAAATAAAGTTCGGAGGAACAAGGGAGAAAGATACAATAACGTTCCTACTAGACCTTGTGACATTCGGATCATGCAAATGCAGAACAAGAAGTGCAAGAAAGGGGGTGGAGTGCCAGTCTGTGAAAAACAAGTGCTAAGGTGGGAAGGGAAAAGGGTGAAGAGGGGAGGTGCAAGTGCTAAGGGGAGGCCAAGTGCCATGGAATGCATGTAAGCGCAGGGAAAGAGGGACTGGGCGGGTGGGCCTGGAGCCCTGCAGTACTCGGAGGGAACCAGGCAGCCAGACAAAGAGGCAGAGGGAGGTGTTAGCAGTAGATAGGGAGAGTGAAGGAGGAGGAGAAAAGGAGGGTCTTGAGGAGCTTCTAGAACTTAAGAAGATCAGTCTCAAGCCTGAAAGGGCCAGGGAGGCCATTCCAGATGGAGGCTCCTGTAGTGGAGAGACATCTACCCCCGACTCTTTGCTTAGAGAAGAATCTGACTTGCATATAGCTGGAGCTAGCAGACTGAAGGGCTCTAGCGGGGATATGATAGGATATGATTGGTTATTTATAACACGCTTAATATCCAGAGGTTTCTAAGCGCAGACCCGGAGAGCAAACCTGCGTTTCTCTGTGTTGTCTTGCTTCCAAGGTGAGCACGTTGCCCCTGAGCTATCCTCCCGAGACAAGGTATTTGTCTCGGGAGGATATTAGGGAGGATCTCTGTCCCTAAATACCTCCCCTCTAGCAAGGGGAGGTATTTAGGGACAGAGAGTTGGATGTAGCTGGGTCCAAGAAAGCCTTGTGGATGATGCAGAGGGTCTTGAATGTGATCCTAGCAGCAACCAGGAGCCAATGGAGAGAAATAAGGGCTTTAGCGATGCAGTCCCTGGGCTTCAGTTAAGTTTCTGGGGGAAGGTGAATACCTCTGTGGAGGTGCAGCTGATAGTGGGCCTCTCTGGCAAGGTTCACTATGTGAGGAGTGGAGAAGAGAGAGGAATCAAAGATAGCGCCAAGCTTTTTTCCTCACAAGAGGGTGAGAGAAGGGGACCCATAGAGCATGGCCAGAGGGATAGAGGGAAGGCGGGAGCAGGGGTCAGAATGAAATGGATCTCAATTTTACTGGTATTAAGGCAGAGATCATTGGCAACACACCATGAATGAATAGCAGTCAGACAGTCAGGGATGAGAGAGAAGGAGTAGGAAGAGGACGAAGGAGAGCTGCATGTCGTCTGCATTAATGGGAGTGAGGAGAGAAAGAGGGGATCATATGGACCAAAGGGGCAAGGTAAATGTTGAAAAGCTATGGTGAGAGGATAGAGCTTTGAGGGATGCCACAGGTGGAGTGTGTGATAGGGAGAGAAAAGAGACACGTTTAGCCTAGGAGGGTCAGTTGGAGAGGAAGGAGGTCAACCAATCCAGTTCCAGGCCTGTGATGCCCAGGGTCTCATGGAGCCAACTAGTCAGGATGTCATGATTGACCGTGTCGAAGGCAGAGGAAATATCCAGGAGGATAAGAACAGATGGAGAGTTAGAGTTGAGATTAGAGAGCAAGTCATCACAGGTGTTCAGTAGAGCAGTTTATGTGCCTCTGGCAGCTCTGAAGCCAGACTGGTGGTCGTGGAGACAGCCGACAGATTTGGTGTTTTGGGTCAGTTGGGAGATGGCCGGCTTCTCCAGGAGTTTTCCCAGGAAGGGCAATAGTTAGCAGAGCAGGAGTGGTCAGAAGAGGGCTTTTTAAGGAGTGGATGAACAAGGGAGTGCTTGAGGGGAAGAGGGAAGGAGATGGTGGCAAAGGGGTGGTTATAGAAATCCGGCATTGAAGGTGCAAGGGAGGCATTGTGTTCCTTGATAGTTTTGGAGGAACAGGCAAGCACCTGTTTGGAAGAGAATTTCATAGAGAGGACTAGTCTAGAGATCTAATCCAGTGCTTTGGGAGAAAAGGAGGAGAGAATTAGGGAAGGAGAGGGGTGGGTCAAGGAAGGGATGACAGCTGGGGAAGGAGGTGGGAGGGGGAAGAGAAGAGTGAGGATGGAATGTCCCGAGTATGCTCACTATTCTTAGAGAGGCACAGATCCAACCTACTGATGAGGTCCAACCAGACCGAAACACGTGTCTGGGGTTTCTGTTGGTACTCTTGTTCAGAGGAGAATTGCCTAGCATTTCGGTGCTGGACTGCCCCAGGGCAGGACAAAGACTGATATGTTTGGGATATTTCTTCTCTGTGAAAGATAGTGAGCTAAAGAATCTGGGTAAGTCTCTCGTAACCAGGACTAATGTCTGGCAGAGGGACTCCCAGGACCCCCCTTGTTAATCTGAGCTTTAGAAAGGAACTGGGAGGTCAGAGAGGTACAGAGGGCCAGGGATGGCAAGGGAGATGTGGCGACTGCAGAAGGATTGGCAAGTTTCTTGCAGATTTTTAAAAAGGTTGCCAAAGTTGTTAGTTGCCTCGCAGATGCAGACTTGCATGTGAGCCTCTTCTTCGAGCAAATGGAGAGTCTTTATTGCCTTTAAGGCAGGCGCAGGCAAATTTGTCAAAGGTTGTGTCTGATGTCCGCCACTTCCTTTCAGCCACTCTGCACTTGCATTACAGAGAGGCTAGGCCGGAGTCATACTAGGCGTTGCTCTTGGAGGCAGGCTTTATTCGGATCAACATGACAGGGGCCAGGATATCCAGGGTGTTGCTCATAGAAAGGTGAAGATTAGCAAAGGCAGAGTCAGTGTGAGAGTCAGTGGCAGGAGGGGGAGGAGGAATGAAAGTGGCAGCAAAGGCAGCAACCGACACTCACTTCATCAGGGACCAAAGAGATCCAGATTAGAAGCCTTGGTGGGAATGGACAGATCAGTAGAGAGGCATAGTGAGAGGGTTGGAGTAAGGAATGTTTGAGGAGATGAGATGATACATGCTATGCCTGGCAGAGTGTGTCAGACCAGAGGGATGAATGTGAGGGAGAGAGAGCATTGCAGAGGCTACAGAAGGGTGCAGTGGCTGCATCAGGAGTCAATGTACATTTTGAAGTCACATAGGAGGAGAATTTTAGAGGTAGATGCAAGAAGGGAAGAGGTGATGTCAGACCACTCAGAGGGGGAATGGGCGACTGGACTAGGGGGCCAGTAGATGATGGCGAGAGACATCGAAAATATTGGAGAGATGCCAAGCCTGCAGACGAGGCATTCAAAGGAAGAGTAAGAGTGAGTGGGAATGATTCTAGCAGGGATCCAATTAGGGAAGATCAAGACCCCTCTGCTGCCAGAATGGTTATTCCTGGGCTTGGAGAGGATCTTGTAACCTTCAGGGAGGAGAGTGTGAAAAGCCGTGACAGATCTGGCAGTGAAACACATCTCAGTGAGGGTGAAAATGTTGAGGTCTAAGTCTTCAAGGAGACAGATATCAGAAGCGTGTTTGACAGCAAATCAAGAGTTGAGCCTAGCTAGGTGGACCTGGTTACCGCATTTCAAGGTCTTCTGAGGAGGGGTACAGGGACGTGGTATGCCCATCAGAGGTGGAGAAGGAGCAGAGGTGGATGCCGAAGGAGTGGTGGGAGAAGGGAGAAAGATGATGAGACTGAAGATGCCTATCAAGAAGGAGAAGGTTAGGCTGAGGGCCCTGGGCCATGATAGTGCCATTATGATAAACATTAATGATGCACCTAGAGGATGGAAAGCCTTCCAAGAGTACTTGCCATCTGGTGCCTCCATTAATGGGAGATGAGGAGACAGGAGAGAGGACAGAGAACATATGTGAAGTCCATAGGTCAGGGGAGGGAGTGACACAGAGAATGTCAGTTACAGTCTGCCTGGAAGCATAGTTAACGTAAGTGTCGGCGATATGCAGGCCTGGGTTTGAGACCAGGAGATCCTTTTTAAACTTTTTCCTTCCAGGCTTCGAGAGGGAAGTAGGATAGGTGAGAGTGTAGCAGTCAGAGTAAACAGGTGAGATTGAGAGCACCATGCCGACAAGACTGTTGCGGGCAATGTCCTACCAGATTCTTGGGGGCCGCCTCTGACCTGTCAGGGTCACCTTTCAGTGGGGAAGGTGCACAGATGCATCATGTGCAGGCCTTAGGTTCTTAAGACAAAGATGCTTTCAGGTAGGTAGAATTTCCAGTCTGATAAAGGCCTCACAGGAAGAGATAGCGTGCTTCGACGGTGATGTCCAGAGCAACAGTACGTTAAGAACACAGCTTCAGCTGGTTGATCACTTCATTAGGGATCTCCCCACACAGCATTAGCAACATGACAACAGTGACACATCTCTTCTTTGGCTAAGAATGCACTTCATGAGGAGGCAATACCAACACACTTGTAAGAGATGACCCATGGTATGTGGAGGGCCTGTTAGTAACACACGCCCTCTGTGATGGTAGTAGTGAAACCGAATTTCAGGAACGATGCAGCCACAACCAGTGATCCCTTATCTCACTCCATCTGCACATGACATTTCCCACACTTTGAAGCTGCAGAGACCTACAAAATCACTGCAGAGCCTACACTCCTCTGGCAACTCATATCTCTCTGCATCTGCGTATGACATGACTCACTTTCAAGCTGCAGGCACAAATGAAATAACTGCAAAGTCTACACTTCTTCAGGATTTCCTTCCAGCTCGCCTCCATGGGTCTGATAAGCCACCTCAGCACAGCTTCCAGGCCTACCGGCACCACCAGCCCCTCTGATGCAAAAATAAAGAAAGAAAAGCAACTTTTCAGAAGCAGAAGATCACCCAATAGAGATTCATAAGTAAGGAAGAATCTCCATGGTACCAACAGCGTTCCTGATCAACAACACCTCTAAAACATATGCTCACCGGGCCGTGATTTCAAAAACACTTCACTGTGCAAGAGGGCCCATCCTCCAGCAGGCACTGAGTCACCGGACAGGAGGAAAGATCACCTGTAGTACACACTGTGTAAAGCACAGGCCCTTCGTAGCCTTATTCGGAATGAGAACTGTCTGCTCCACCTCCATTCACACACAGCCCATGGAATTGGGCTGATTCCCTCCAAGAGGATGAGCAAAGCAATCCAATTCTGCTCAGCTCCAAGAGGCCTCCATCTCATCCCCCATACGTCAATATTATGCGCTCCTGATCAGCTTTAGGAGCCTCACATTCACCATCCCACAGACTGGGCACTTTCATCTCCTCACTTGATTGCTCGCATTGCCATTCTCCAAGCTAGTCCCTCCTGTGCTCAGGCTGCATCTTAAAACTCTCAGCATCACTAAATGTGCTTTTTCCCTGCAAAAGGTTTAAGTAGCGGGTTCCGCTGCTCTGCATCGTGGTCCAACACTTTGCACAGCTATATGGGGGTCCACACTGCTACCGGCACCATAAGCTTGTGGAGGGCACCAGCAGTAAAATAACACAGTTGACCCACAATATCCTCCGGTAATGCACCAGATTTCTTCAATATCCCACAGTTTCCTTGGTATGCACGATCGAAGCAGGACCTTGTCACAATCCCAGAGGTCTTTGCCACATCATGTGTGTTTGTCTTTATATAAAGTCTAATACTGCTTGACAGGCGGACACTCCCAGAGAATACACACCTTAATTTCATAGGTAGGTTATATTTATGTACATGTGGCAGGGTGGGACTAGACACGTTCGATCCAAATTATACTTTCTCCCATATCTACCAGCAGGAATCCCTCCCATCAATAATATATGGATATCTGGATTTGCTTCTTCCAGCATTGACCCACAATTGAACAAGCCACCCCTCAAGACTATGCATTATTTGGGAAAAATCACATGGAAGGCTCAGGAGGTGTGGTCACCATACTTTGTAAAAAGGAGTTGGGTATTAATGAAAGCAAAATAGAATGTGATGAATGTGAAATCATCCATACCAATATCACACCTAATGATAACAACAGTGTGAACTTCATCCTGATTTATAGATAAATAAACTACTTTGCCACAAATGCCTTTCAGTGATTCAGAGGGAGGTAATTTAGCTGTTTTTGGTTGAAGGCGTATTATTGCTTCAAATGGGTGCACTGTTTGAATTATGATGCTCTCAAATAAATTGAGTTGTTGCAGGGGTTTTGGTAGTGGGAATAATTCCAAGTTATTTGTGATGGCACGTGAAGGAGTTTGGTTGTTGTCAACTTTTGTAGTGCAGTAAGAGCAAAGTATTAAGGGGTCAGTTATTTCATATTTGTTTTCTGCTATGAGGTACATAGCTAATTCAAACCATTTGGAATCTTCATTGTCTTCTATTTCTTATGTTAGATGTACAGTTTTTAGTAGTAGAAGGTTGCCATCTGTCAAATTGTTGCTGGTCTGTTGTAAAGGTATTGTATTGCATGTTGTAAGTGTCTTTCACTTCCAAAATATTTTCTCTGGATATGCTCTATTTCTTCAAGTAGGTCTTTGGCTGTACTATGTAGAAGATTTTATTTTAATTGGCTAGTGCTAAAGCAGGACTTTTAGCATAGTACAGTTTATAAACTAGATGTCTTATAGTTGAATGATGTGTTGATATCATTTTGATATGATGGAAGGTGCTTTTGCAAATAGGTTCTGAAATGCAGGCTAATGAATATCCTTGTAGTCTTTGTGTTGGCGCACTGGACAGGTATCCATATTTTGTAGTAGTTTCATTTTGATTATGTCTTTGCCTTTCACATACTGATTGAGGTACTGGCATAAAGATTTGAAAGATGTTTTGGCAATGTTACACATTGACGTGCACAGCCATTTGTATACTGGACGTTCTGGTTCAGTTGAATGGAGAGGTGATACTGAATTTTCTGGGGACATTTTTGCAAGCAACATTTCTTGTTTTTCATAGCCTCTTCCTCTGCTATGTATGGCAATTATGTTTGTTTGCTTTTGTTTGTATGCTTATTCGTTGAAATATGGTTCTGTGCTCATGGTGTGACTCCATTCACCTCAACAGATATTTAAGAATTTATTTTTGTTGACATTCCATTTATTGAGAAGTCTTTTTTGTAATTTAGTAGTTAGTTTTGTTAGTGGTTTCATTCTGTTTAACACTAAAATAAATAATTTCCTTTTGAGAAGGATTGCACTGTCTATCAAAGCTTCTCAAATTAATTTTCGACGGCAGGTTTTAAGGGTTGTGCATGATTTCTCTCTTGTTTTTATAAGATTTTGAAGGACTCTGTGGCGGAACATTTTTTCTAATATACTTTTTTTGGTATGGTTACTTGCCACTACATCAAGATTTATAGGAACATTATTAGCAGTAGTGGTAGCTGAATTGTTGTTAATCACTTTTTGTTTTGTTTTACATTTTGAAAGAGGAGGGAAAGTTTGCGTACTGGAAGCTTGTTTTGTTTCGCTTAATGACTCTATTAGATCTTTTGTTTGAACTTTTTGTGCAAATTCTGCTAGAGATGGATGCTTATTTTGGACAATGTTTTTTTTTCATTTGCTCTACTTCTGCGTTGCTTTCTACGGACTTGGTTCTTGGTAGGCATTCTTTGGGGTCTGTTGAAAAAAAAAGAATGTATGGGTTGTGTTGTTCTGCAATGTATGTTTGCTGTGTGCATGAGTGTGTAGGTATGATGGTAAGGATGTATGTGGTGGTGTGTGATTGTGCATTGGGAGCTGCAAGTAGTTGGGAAGGCTAGTCTTGTATTTGTGTGTTACTGTATTTGGGTTCAGATGACAATACAAAGTAAGCTAGTGGTGAGGAGAAGCACTAATTCTAAATCTAATGGTATATAATTAAAAAAGTTCTTTGTTCTGTAATTCTAACATTCTAGGGGCTGAGTTATGTCATTTGTGCATCGAACAACAGGGATTTGTGTGCCATTATGCCTATTTATCCCTGTTTAACAAATGGGGATTTGTGGGCAGAATGGTGTTCAAATCTCTGTTTTGTGGCGCACAAATTCCATGAATCAACTGTACAGTGAGTTTGAGTAACAGTAAGAATATTATGGAAGTATTGTACTTACTTGTTTTGTTTGGAATTAGCAGGTTTCTTCTGAGTTGTTGTTTGTTCTCCAGATGTTGCTGCTTTTCAGGAGAGTGGTCTTCACTGCAATTGTAAAAGAAAGAAGTTAGTAATTTTGTGTGTTTATAGCACTGATGTTAATTTAAACGTTTATGTTTTTGTAGTAGCATTCTTGTTTGATAAGTGAACATAGCGTGTTACTTTGACTATGTGCAGGCTTTTTATTTTACTTACAATATGTTAGTTCAACATACTTTGCAAATGAGTAGAATACTAAGTGTACGAAACTCACTTGATTTTTTAAGGCTGTGTTATTGAATGTTAGGAGATAGAAGAAATAATGATATACTTATTGTGCAATTTTGATAAGGTAAATGGCATAAATTGTATAGAAAAGCATGGAATGTATGTATTTGTGAAGGTATGGGTAATAAAGCAGAAGAATGTGATTTATAGGCAGTGGTGTTATTTCAGCTGGAAGCTTTTCAATGATACTGTATATCTGTGTGAGTGTATGATGATGCATAATCCTATCCTGACTGTGTGTAATTTTATAATACACTAAGTGTTTTTCTACAATTATACTGTTATTTCTCACATCTTTCAATATTATAATTTTTTAGATAGCTGTGTGTGTAAAAGAAAACTAGATAGCAGACAGGTTTGGAAGTGACAGTTGATTATTGCAGATGGGAAGATGGGAAAATGACAGTAAGTTTTTTTTAATAGGTATACAGGTTAAGTGGCAGTTACTCTATTTATATGCATTCATTAGAGTTGTTCATGTACTGTGCAGAAAATATGCATACCTGTAGTTTGTATTCTTGCATGTGGATATGCCTGTAGCTGCAAGTCTTGGAGACTTGTACAATAGTTTTTTGTGGTAGGTGCGTTCCAATGATATGAGACTTGTACTCCGAGTGATCAACAGTACATTTGAAGTGCTGAACTATGATGATGGAGTTAGATGTAGAGGTCTTGGATGTGATTGGTGGATGGTTGTTTGACTGCTTAGCTGTATCCAATAAGGGAATGGCACAGAGAGTGAAGTGGAAAGGGAAGAAGGGCTGCCCAAGAGTTACGCTGTCCACGGACACTGCGGCTGTCCGCGGACCGGGCGTGCCACATCCGGGGTTTTCATGCAAATCCAGCATGGAAAGGGGACAGTCGGGATCAGCCAATCAGATGTTGAGGTTGTGAATTTCTGTTCAAAGAGAGTGTAGTGAAGATGGCAGAGGTGGAGAAAGTCAGGGTGTTGGTGCTTGGAGATATGTTTGTGCATGGTTTACAGCAGTATGCTCAATGCTGGTATGTTGCATAAATGTTGATGTTAAAGGAGTGGAGGTGGTGTGGAACACTGTGCCTAATTGCAATGTACAGGGAATTGTACAAGTTTGTGAAGATATGGGCAGGATGAACAGTCCCCATGTGGTAGTTTTGCACTATGATGCTTTCCATTTGGGCTATGTCAATGCCTCTACTTTGTTTGCAGATTTGGAACACTTCGTTCAAGCAGTAATGAACATCCTTCCAAATGCCAAAGTATTTTTTTCTGGATTAGTACCTAGGGCATTAAGGGACAATAGTTATGTTTTTTGTCCGCAACAAAACATTGCTAGGTGTGCAATGAACCGAGGCATGTGTGCTTTCATGCTTAGAGCTGGTATGTTCTTCTGTAATAATGACAATATTGATTCCAGTAATGCTGTTTATTTTAAAGAAGATGGCATTTACTTATCTTTTATGGGAAATGCCATGCTGTTCTGGAATGTAAGGGTTGCTTTGGAGAAGGTTATGTGAAGATTTTAGGAGTAAACTAAGAAATAAAAGAAACAAATACAAAATAACAGGTGCCTGTCAAGCATCTGCAAAAAAAAAAAAAGGCTCTTTTCAGAGCCAACTTCAAAGGGGAAATGGGGCACACTATTTAAATTTACATTCTGCATGCTCAGATTTTTGATATGTCCGCGGACATGGCGGTTGTCCGCGGACATGGTGTATTACATACAGGGATTTTGGGGTGGAGAGGCATGCAAATGGTCAATAAAGTTTAGTGGGTGTGTTGTGTAAGGAGAGAGTTTGTCAGGAAGTATTTTTCCTGAGAGAAGAACAGATAGCTATGGCTGTGTGTTTCAGAAAACAGATTATCTGGATTTTGGGAGACTCATGGATACATTGGTTGGAGGTGCATGCAGAACGCTGTGGAGTATCTGCAGATCTTGGATTCCCTCATGTGGAAGTACACTGGCATGGAGTGCATGGAATGAAGTGGCTGGACTTGGTACCTCTCTGTGTTAGTCTGGAGACAGAGCATAATCCAGACATAATTATAATTCATTGTGGAGGGAACAGTTTAGGACATGTGTCTTGAATTTCATTGCAATTTGCAATGAATGAAGGATTTGGGAAGGTTATGGTTATGTTTCCAAATTCCCAAGTAATTTGCTCTCGTATTGCGCAGAGACAAATGTGGCTGTGTTCTTCTTCATTTGGTCCACAAATGGAGAAAGCGAGGCGCAAGGTAAATAAGGCTGTTCGTGCCTTTCTAAGAGATGTTGGCATGTCCTCTTTTAACAATGAAAATATTATGTTTCGTAACACATACATTTTTCGCAGAGATGGAGTCCATCTTACTTATGCTGGTAATCAGATTTTTCTGAGAAATGTACACAATGCATTACGACCTTTGTTGCAATTACAGCCATCCATTTTGCAGTAGGTGTTGACCATTTCAAGTTTTTCAAACACAAAAAATCACCACCAAAAGGCTCTTTTCAGAGCACCACTTCTTCCCAGAGAAAAGTGCAATGGTTATAATAGGGCAACACCCCAAAATTTTAGATGTACTTGAGCTGTCAGTGGACTTCTACAAAATGCACAGGGCCCTCCTCCATTTATTTACCACTTCTATTTTTAGTCTGTGAAAGGCGGCTTTGAAAAGAGCCTTATTTTTGGGGGATTTTTGTTGTTTTATATTTATTTGTTTTCTTTATACAAGACACACTAGGAGAGGAGGGGAAAGGAGGGTAAGGAGGGGAAAGGAGGCTAAGGAAGGGTCACAAACCACGGGGATAAGAAAGGGCAGGGGGAGAGAGTAAGATGTAGGGTGGGCCTTATTTAGGTAGTGGGCAGACCTTCTCATGCTCCTTGACCGTAGTCTCGAAAGCACTCCAAAGACTCTCGCCCCTGCATAGTACTGCGTCACAGTACATACACAATATTGGGACCCTCGAAAGGTAAGGGTCAACAGCATCGTGAATGGCCTGTGAGGCAGCTGGAGGGATGCGCTGTCCCACAGGAGTGTTTCTTGTGGTGACAGGAGTGGAAACGGAGGATGTGGTAGAGGAACTCAACCTACTACGTTGATCACAAGGTACAACCTTGCGAACGGCCCCACCGTGGAACGACCTTCATGTCGCTTCATAGATGTCGTACCAAAGCTGTATGAACCAGGCCTCCCACCATATGGCACTGATTGCAGGTGACCTTGTTTGCACGTGTTTTTGGCACTCCACCCTGAATGGTAAACAACCGCCATACCCAAGACTCACGGCGAGTGCTGGTAGTAGGGACTTCCACTACCTCATCCTCTTCATCCTCTTCATCCTCCTCTACATCCTCACGCCTGTTCCCCTTTGCAGGCCCTTGGGGAGGTGGTGGTGGTGGAGGGGGTGTGGGTGGTGCTGAGGCAGGTGTAGCACCAGCTGGAGCAGCAAGCATAGATGCCATCAGGTCTGATGGGAAGCAGCAAGAGCGCAAAATCAGGAAGATTAGCAGCCAAAGTAGACAATGCTCTGTCAGATAGCCAGAAGCACAATGAGGATGCGCTCTGGGGTGTGGCCTTTTATAGGGGTGAAGGTGCGTGCTCCACGGACAGCCGCGCTGTCCGCAGACAGATCGAACACCCCAAAAAGGTTCAAAAAGTATGTAGAAAGTGAAAGCAAGCGTCCCCCATAAGACAGTAACCTCCCCACAATGAGAGGCAATAAAGGACACACCCCAGGAGGGAATGAGATCAGGACCAAGTGCGGGTGATGTAAAAGGGATTTTTATATAATCAATATAGAGCATGCAAAGGACTCTGCAAGCTCTGAGAGCACTCTGTCTGACAATAGCAAAGACAGTCATATTTATTACAGAACTACGTCATGAATCCTGTAAGCTATAGGGGGCACAAAAGTCTTGGGGATTGGGTGGCGTTGACTAAGCTACAGGTGGTGCATCAATGAGCTGCTCCAGGATTGGTGGACATCTGCGCGGTGCCAACGTGGGGTGGACGGGTCAGCTGGGCTCGTCGGGGTAGAGCTGCCAGGCCGGACGCAGCCTGTGACGATGATTGGTGGCTGCAATAACACCTTGCCCTTGTGGCCACACACACACAAACATCATCACATTATATGACTACAGTTGTCCTGCAAATCCTACAATAGGTTAATCTACGATCACATGAGAGACAGAAGGAGCAACATGCAATGTGAAACTTCACCAAAACATCAGTGTACAGTTGCTTTTGACCTATCGACCGAGTGTCATAAGTCCAGGTCTCTTGTCAGAGGGCACGGGTGAGCTGCATTGTCATTTTATTCTGTTAGATGTGGTGAACGATTGCTTTACGATATGTTAGTACAGGGGTGAATAACTGTCTCTATTGCCCATTAACTTGGGGTGAATTAGAGTACTATTGGGTTAGTATGGGCACATCTCTGGCCCCTCAAGGTGGTGGGCCTCCATGGAGGAGGTAAATACTTGGAGCGGGTCCAGCAGGAATGTGGGGAGGTGAGGCAGTGCTGTGCGAACACCAGCAAGCCTGGCGGGCCTTGACGGGAAGAGGGGGAGGTAGCCTTGTAGCTCTAAGTGATTCTCTGTTCCTGGACTACACAATATACCATAAGGGGAGACCGTTACTATAGTTAGTAGCATTAGGATGATTACATGTTTCTATCGTTTACAAATTCGTTTACTGCTTCATACGTAACAATGAGGGCCAGGCCGCGGCACATGTATTACATAACGTTAGTTGAACACTATTGATAATTCATAGGACATACAAACGAATAACAACGTGAGGTAGCATCAGGTTGGATTGTATATGCAGGACCAGAGAAGCAATACGTTTGTTCACCTTCTTGTTCACGTTTGTTTACATTCTTGTTCATAGCAAAAACCGGCTCAATGCCCTTGGCGGCTGTTACACTTTTAAAACCGTGTTTAACTACATTACACACAAGTATTCTCTGTAACGCTTTTCGCTTTATCCTTTGTACATTAGCAGCAATCATTAGTTAGCATAAGGCAGAATCTATCAAGCCCTTTCATTAAACCTTCAAGGCACATGGTATTTTGCAGTGGGCAGGGGTTCATGGAGGAAGGTTATTGACACCATATATTTTAAATGTTGGGGGTTAGATGCAGGGTCAAGACTTGTTTGATCGGGGATGGTTCTTGTTATTTTCCAGACTCGAGCTGCAAGTCAGGTCACTTCTAGGACAGTGATGTACTGCGGAAAGTAACTGATACAGTGTTTGTTCTGATACTTGTTTGTGTCTGGTTGCTCGTGAGAACGGGCCTCAGTGGATATGCCATGGGGTGGAGGCGTGGGGGGAAGTGCATGGCTCCCTGTGCGTGGTGAACGGAGGCACAGCTACAGCTTTCGCATGCAGGCTATTTTGCTTGGGGTTTGGCCTGTACATCTAAAATGGAGTCTTGGCGTTTTCAAAATGGTGTCTATGGTATATTACAGTACAGGTCGTGTGGCCTTATGTGTCAATCAGCAGCCATCCTGCCTCCCGGACCAGGTGCATGAGGGCCCCTGACGAGCCACAAGGCTCACGGAGGTGGGGAATGTTGGAGAGGGGGTCCTAAAAACCTGTATTCCCATACATTTCCCCCCTTTCGTTACTTAAGTAACGAATACTGTAACTCGCCCAACCTGTGGCGTTCTTTCTCATTAGCAACTGCTTCATCCCAAGCCGGCATACCTTTTATTGGCATCCATGCTCTACATACCCCTCGGAGACTCTCCCCCCATCTAGCATATTCATCAGGTGTGCAGGTCATATATATACATCCCCATCTCCTTCCAGGTCCACCCATATCTCTGTGTACCATTCCCATGCTCGGGGCTCCTTTATTGTGGTATGATATAACCTGTCCACTATGTCCCCATCATAGTATAATGGCACCATTCTATACTTGGGCTTAGGGTCCTCACCTGTTTGTACTTGTGCTTCTTGCATGATCTGTGCTGCTCCTCTAGTATTGCCCATTGTCACCATCATCATTGCACCATTCGGCACTGCATTTGCGCAGCATCGAAGACCCAACTGGCACACGCAAAAATTCAGGAGTAAAAATACCACGATGGGCATCAGCATTTTTACTGTCAGCCCCAGCCAGGAAGGTACCCAAGAAAAAATGTTGTCGAACCAAGTGCTGGCATCTGCTCCACCTTCGTTTCTCATTCGTTCCCCCAAGTTTTGCACCGCTGCTATAATATGTGATAACATTCCATTGTCCACATCTTCAGAAGGTACAAATGTGCAGCACGCGCTACCAATTTTTGGGCAAACACCTCTATCAATCGCCGTTAACAGGTCTAAGACATACCTGTTCTGCATAGTCATTAACCGTATTGACCTTAGCTCCACCTTGATCACATTGTACCCTTCTTCTGTGTCATTGGCCAGCTGGATCAGCTCTCAGTGCGTGATCTGGAGCCATTTTGCATTGGCTCGCGCCTGGATACTCTGGATAAGGGAGGTGAAAAACGTCTCAGCGGAATTAAACCACCGGTACTTGTCAGGAATCTGTGCCAACAGGTCTGAGGAGGCTTTGGATATGTAGTTGGATGATCTCCGCCGACTTGATATCACATTTTGCGCATTGCCCGAGGACAGGGCATACACTGGCAGTTCTCCTGTTGGTTGCATATTTTGTTCACGATCGGCAGCTGGCGCTCCCTTTCCTCCATCAATGTGGCTCCCCGGGATCACCATCAAAGCCGAATGCAATGTTGCCAGAGAGCAGGTCCCCCTCCAGGACTGTGGGAGGTGCAAGTACGCCTGTTTGCCACAGACCCAGTAAGTGTCCATGAGTGCTGGTGTCCCTTTTTCATGTCTGGGATAATGAGTGTCCGATTGCAGTTCTTGTTTACACCCATGGTGTTTTTCCCCTCGCCATGGAAGCACAGTTCGTATGAAATTTCTTTTTGTAATTGAAATGGTTTTTCTATGGCGGTCACCCTGGTCAGCTTTGTGATGTGTTCCTTCCAAACTGGTGTACAGGTTTTCTCGATCCATTGTAGTTTTTCTCCCGGCAGTCCTCGTAGCACTTTAGCTTTACACAATATTACTTCATCTTTCCACTTATTGTCCAAAAACAATGTCCCTTTGATCACGAAAAAAGGTTCTTTTAAACATGTCACTCCTTTAGCTCTTGAATAGCAGGTTTTTTCATTTTGGTGCATTTCAAAAGAGACATCGTTTGCCTGGAAGGTGTTCTTAATTCTGCACAGACTGAGATGAAGGAGATACTGGGCATCTGCAAGAGGCAGTTCTTTAGGCAGCAAGACCTTAGGAGTGCCTGAGGCATGGGGACAGACATAACAACTCTCGTTGGTTGTCTGTTTTGCAGTAGAGCTCATGTCTGCATACCATTTATTTGACTGATGTGGATGTAAGGGTCTTCTATGGTGTCTAAACCCAGGCCAGAATATTTGTCATATTTCTTCCTCTCCGCCTCCCTTCTTCACCTACTGCTTTTAAGGTAGTTTTTTGCTTCTCTTGCTGCTTGTGACATTGCCCCCTCTTTTCCCGTGCCCCCCTTTTCCCATTCATCATATAAGGTCAACAATCTCTCTGCAATCTCTGCTTTCTCTTTTTTCCTACTCACGGGGGGGGCAGTTTCTGTGGGTGGGATAACTTCTGGTGTGGACATTGTAGCAGTAATTCTAATATTTGTGACACGGGCATGGCATTATAGCCATCCGGGAGGTCTTCCTCCACCTGTGTGTGTACTAGGTACTCACTTGGCAGTTCTTTCACTAGATAAGAGGCTTCCTTGGCTGCAGCATCCGCAGCAGCATTTCCCAAACAGATAACATCTGTGTTGTTGGTGTGGGCCTGGCACTTCACTATGGCTACCATGGTGGGGTCTTTCAGTGCTTCAGTAAGGTCTTTGAGGAATTCTGCATGTTGTACAGGTGACCCATCAGCCCTGTGGAACCCCCTCCATCCCCACCTTGCCAGCCCGTCATGTACTGTAGTAGTCATATATGCTGAGTCTGTGACTGCACACCCTTTTTCTGCATGTAATGCTTCAATTAGTGTGATAAGTTCTGCCGCTTGAGCTGAGTAATGGGCAGGTAGGCGCTGCTGTAGTATCACTTCGTACTCACCTTCTTCCATCCTCACAAGCTCTATTCCTACGTGTTTTTCGCCTGTGTCTGGGTTTATTGATGCTGACCTGTCTATAAAGAATACTTCTCCTTCGTTTAATGCATTTTCGCTCACCACGGTGCTTTCTCCCTCCTCCCCTTTATATGTTGCACAATCGTGTGCCTGCATGTCTTCCAATGTGAATGGTTCTGTGATGAATCTTGCAGGGTTCACTGTTTTACATCTTACTATATGTATGTTTGCACTAGACAGAATTATCTTATAGGCAGTGGCTCTTTGTGTTGTGAGTGTACTTTTTGATATTTCCAGGATAGCAAACAGGCAGTGCTCTTCGAACAGGATAACGGAGCACCCATCACTATTGTCACACTTGTTTCAATGGTGAACGCTGCGTCCAGTGTGCCACTGTAGTAGGCGAGAGGCTTGTGTCCCAGGGATGTTTTTTGGGTTAGTACTGCTGTCATGAGAGTCCCTTTACAGTGGGAGAACAGGTAGAATTCCTGTTCGTAATCTGGGTTTGCGAGCACTGGTGCGCTCGAGATCAGTTCTTTTAGTGACGTGAATGCGTCGCTTATTTCTGCAGAACATTGTATTTCTGTGTTCTGTCGTTGGGCCTCATAAGTGCCTGCAATAATGGTCTTGTATATGCTGCATAATCTAGTATCCATGCTCGGCAGTAATTACACATGCTGAGGAATTTTTGCATTTCTTTTACTGTTTTTGGTCTTCCCACCGCTGTAATGGCAGCTACTCTGTCTGGTATTATTTTCTTGCCATCCTGTGAGATCAGTTGTCCCAATTACAACACATCTCGATGGCAGTACTGCAGCCTCCTCTGTCAACCTTGTAACCCTTGTGGGCCAACAATGTCAAGAGAGCAATGGAGTCTTTTCTGCATTCTTCCTAATTTTTTGCACAGATGAGTAAATCCTCAACATATTGAATAATCATACTCTCTGCTGTCATATTCCCTAAATCTTCATGTAGAATGCGGATGAATATACTGGGGCTTTCGCAGTACCCCTGGGGTAACCTGCAGTGCTTGTATCTCTTTCCCCCAATGTAAATGCTGTTAAATATCTGCACTCTTATGCAAGTGGTATTGAGAAAAAGGCATTTTTCAAATCCACTATTGTGAAATGTGATGCATTTTTTGGGATGCTGCACAGGATGGATGCCGAGTTAGAGACTAAAGGGAATTCCTTTTGAATGACGTCATTGAGGGGGTGCAGGTCTTGGATCATCCTCCATGCCCCACGTTTTGCTTTTTTAATTGGGTAAATACAAGTGTTATATGGTGAGTTTGAGGGCACTATTATTCCTTGAGCCAGTAATGCACAATGCACAATGCACAATTGGCAAATGGGCAGCACGCGCTACCAATTTTTGGGCAAACACCTCTATCAATCGCCGTTAACAGGTCTAAGACATACCTGTTCTGCATAGTCATTAACCGTATTGCCCTTAGCTCCACCTTGATCACATTGTACCCTTCTTCTGTGTCATTGGCCAGCTGGATCAGCTCTCAGTGCGTGATCTGGAGCCATTTTGCATTGGCTCGCGCCTGGATACTCTGGATAAGGGAGGTGAAAAACGTCTCAGCGGAATTAAACCACCGGTACTTGTCAGGAATCTGTGCCAACAGGTCTGAGGAGGCTTTGGATATGTAGTTGGATGATCTCCGCCGACTTGATATCACATTTTGCGCATTGCCCGAGGACAGGGCATACACTGGCAGTTCTCCTGTTGGTTGCATATTTTGTTCACGATCGGCAGCTGGCGCTCCCTTTCCTCCATCAATGTGGCTCCCCGGGATCACCATCAAAGCCGAATGCAATGTTGCCAGAGAGCAGGTCCCCCTCCAGGACTGTGGGAGGTGCAAGTACGCCTGTTTGCCACAGACCCAGTAAGTGTCCATGAGTGCTGGTGTCCCTTTTTCATGTCTGGGATAATGAGTGTCCGATTGCAGTTCTTGTTTACACCCATGGTGTTTTTCCCCTCGCCATGGAAGCACAGTTCGTATGAAATTTCTTTTTGTAATTGAAATGGTTTTTCTATGGCGGTCACCCTGGTCAGCTTTGTGATGTGTTCCTTCCAAACTGGTGTACAGGTTTTCTCGATCCATTGTAGTTTTTCTCCCGGCAGTCCTCGTAGCACTTCAGCTTTACACAATATTACTTCATCTTTCCACTTATTGTCCAAAAACAATGTCCCTTTGATCACGAAAAAAGGTTCTTTTAAACATATCACTCCTTTAGCTCTTGAATAGCAGGTTTTTTCATTTTGGTGCATTTCAAAAGAGACATCGTTTGCCTGGAAGGTGTTCTTAATTCTGCACAGACTGAGATGAAGGAGATACTGGGCATCTGCAAGAGGCAGTTCTTTAGGCAGCAAGACCTTAGGAGTGCCTGAGGCATGGGGACAGACATAACAACTCTCGTTGGTTGTCTGTTTTGCAGTAGAGCTCATGTCTGCATACCATTTATTTGACTGATGTGGATGTAAGGGTCTTCTATGGTGTCTAAACCCAGGCCAGAATATTTGTCATATTTCTTCCTCTCCGCCTCCCTTCTTCACCTACTGCTTTTAAGGTAGTTTTTTGCTTCTCTTGCTGCTTGTGACATTGCCCCCTCTTTTCCCGTGCCCCCCTTTTCCCATTCATCATATAAGGTCAACAATCTCTCTGCAATCTCTGCTTTCTCTTCTTTCCTACTCACAGGGGGGGCAGTTTCTGTGGGTGGGATAACTTCTGGTGTGGACATTGTAGCAGTAATTCTAATATTTGTGACACGGGCATGGCATTATAGCCATCCGGGAGGTCTTCCTCCACCTGTGTGTGTACTAGGTACTCACTTGGCAGTTCTTTCACTAGATAAGAGGCTTCCTTGGCTGCAGCATCCGCAGCAGCATTTCCCAAACAGATAACATCTGTGTTGTTGGTGTGGGCCTGGCACTTCACTATGGCTACCATGGTGGGGTCTTTCAGTGCTTCAGTAAGGTCTTTGAGGAATTCTGCATGTTGTACAGGTGACCCATCAGCCCTGTGGAACCCCCTCCATCCCCACCTTGCCAGCCCGTCATGTACTGTAGTAGTCATATATGCTGAGTCTGTGGCTGCACACCCTTTTTCTGCATGTAATGCTTCAATTAGTGTGATAAGTTCTGCCGCTTGAGCTGAGTAATGGGCAGGTAGGCGCTGCTGTAGTATCACTTCGTACTCACCTTCTTCCATCCTCACAAGCTCTATTCCTACGTGTTTTTCGCCTGTGTCTGGGTTTATTGATGCTGACCCGTCTATAAAGAATACTTCTCCTTCGTTTAATGCATTTTCGCTCACCACGGTGCTTTCTCCCTCCTCCCCTTTATATGTTGCACAATCGTGTGCCTGCATGTCTTCCAATGTGAATGGTTCTGTGATGAATCTTGCAGGGTTCACTGTTTTACATCTTACTATATGTATGTTTGCACTAGACAGAATTATCTTATAGGCAGTGGCTCTTTGTGTTGTGAGTGTACTTTTTGATATTTCCAGGATAGCAAACAGGCAGTGCTCTTCGAACAGGATAACGGAGCACCCATCACTATTGTCACACTTGTTTCAATGGTGAACGCTGCGTCCAGTGTGCCACTGTAGTAGGCGAGAGGCTTGTGTCCCAGGGATGTTTTTTGGGTTAGTACTGCTGTCATGAGAGTCCCTTTACAGTGGGAGAACAGGTAGAATTCCTGTTCGTAATCTGGGTTTGCGAGCACTGGTGCGCTCGAGATCAGTTCTTTTAGTGACGTGAATGCATCGCCTATTTCTGCAGAACATTGTATTTCTGTGTTCTGTCGTTGGGCCTCATAAGTGCCTGCAATAATGGTCTTGTATATGCTGCATAATCTAGTATCCATGCTCGGCAGTAATTACACATGCTGAGGAATTTTTGCATTTCTTTTACTGTTTTTGGTCTTCCCACCGCTGTAATGGCAGCTACTCTGTCTGGTATTATTTTCTTGCCATCCTGTGAGATCAGTTGTCCCAATTACAACACATCTCGATGGCAGTACTGCAGCCTCCCTCTGTCAACCTTGTAACCCTTGTGGGCCAACAATGTCAAGAGAGCAATGGAGTCTTTTCTGCATTCTTCCTAATTTTTTGCACAGATGAGTAAATCATCAACATATTGAATAATCATACTCTCTGCTGTCATATTCCCTAAATCTTCATGTAGAATGCGGATGAATATACTGGGGCTTTCGCAATACCCCTGGGGTAACCTGCAGTGCTTGTATCTCTTTCCCCCAATGTAAATGCTGTTAAATATCTGCACTCTTATGCAAGTGGTATTGAGAAAAAGGCATTTTTCAAATCCACTATTGTGAAATGTGATGCATTTTTTGGGATGCTGCACAGGATGGATGCCGAGTTAGAGACTAAAGGGAATTCCTTTTGAATGACGTCATTGAGGGGGTGCAGGTCTTGGATCATCCTCCATGCCCCACGTTTTGCTTTTTTAATTGGGTAAATACAAGTGTTATATGGTGAGTTTGAGGGCACTATTATTCCTTGAGCCAGTAATGCACAATGCACAATGCACAATTGGCAAATGTGCAGCACGCGCTACCAATTTTTGGGCAAACACCTCTATCAATCGCCGTTAACAGGTCTAAGACATACCTGTTCTGCATAGTCATTAACCGTATTGCCCTTAGCTCCACCTTGATCACATTGTACCCTTCTTCTGTGTCATTGGCCAGCTGGATCAGCTCTCAGTGCGTGATCTGGAGCCATTTTGCATTGGCTCGCGCCTGGATACTCTGGATAAGGGAGGTGAAAAACGTCTCAGCGGAATTAAACCACCGGTACTTGTCAGGAATCTGTGCCAACAGGTCTGAGGAGGCTTTGGATATGTAGTTGGATGATCTCCGCCGACTTGATATCACATTTTGCGCATTGCCCGAGGACAGGGCATACACTGGCAGTTCTCCTGTTGGTTGCATATTTTGTTCACGATCGGCAGCTGGCGCTCCCTTTCCTCCATCAATGTGGCTCCCCGGGATCACCATCAAAGCCGAATGCAATGTTGCCAGAGAGCAGGTCCCCCTCCAGGACTGTGGGAGGTGCAAGTACGCCTGTTTGCCACAGACCCAGTAAGTGTCCATGAGTGCTGGTGTCCCTTTTTCATGTCTGGGATAATGAGTGTCCGATTGCAGTTCTTGTTTACACCCATGGTGTTTTTCCCCTCGCCATGGAAGCACAGTTCGTATGAAATTTCTTTTTGTAATTGAAATGGTTTTTCTATGGCGGTCACCCTGGTCAGCTTTGTGATGTGTTCCTTCCAAACTGGTGTACAGGTTTTCTCGATCCATTGTAGTTTTTCTCCCGGCAGTCCTCGTAGCACTTCAGCTTTACACAATATTACTTCATCTTTCCACTTATTGTCCAAAAACAATGTCCCTTTGATCACGAAAAAAGGTTCTTTTAAACATATCACTCCTTTAGCTCTTGAATAGCAGGTTTTTTCATTTTGGTGCATTTCAAAAGAGACATTGTTTGCCTGGAAGGTGTTCTTAATTCTGCACAGACTGAGATGAAGGAGATACTGGGCATCTGCAAGAGGCAGTTCTTTAGGCAGCAAGACCTTAGGAGTGCCTGAGGCATGGGGACAGACATAACAACTCTCGTTGGTTGTCTGTTTTGCAGTAGAGCTCATGTCTGCATACCATTTATTTGACTGATGTGGATGTAAGGGTCTTCTATGGTGTCTAAACCCAGGCCAGAATATTTGTCATATTTCTTCCTCTCCGCCTCCCTTCTTCACCTACTGCTTTTAAGGTAGTTTTTTGCTTCTCTTGCTGCTTGTGACATTGCCCCCTCTTTTCCCGTGCCCCCCTTTTCCCATTCATCATATAAGCTCAACAATCTCTCTGCAATCTCTGCTTTCTCTTCTTTCCTACTCACAAGGGGGGCAGTTTCTGTGGGTGGGATAACTTCTGGTGTGGACATTGTAGCAGTAATTCTAATATTTGTGACACGGGCATGGCATTATAGCCATCCGGGAGGTCTTCCTCCACCTGTGTGTGTACTAGGTACTCACTTGGCAGTTCTTTCACTAGATAAGAGGCTTCCTTGGCTGCAGCATCCGCAGCAGCCTTTCCCAAACAGATAACATCTGTGTTGTTGGTATGGGCCTGGCACTTCACTATGGCTACCATGGTGGGGTCTTTCAGTGCTTCAGTAAGGTCTTTGAGGAATTCTGCATGTTGTACAGGTGACCCATCAGCCCTGTGGAACCCCCTCCATCCCCACCTTGCCAGCCCGTCATGTACTGTAGTAGTCATATATGCTGAGTCTGTGACTGCACACCCTTTTTCTGCATGTAATGCTTCAATTAGTGTGATAAGTTCTGCCGCTTGAGCTGAGTAATGGGCAGGTAGGCGCTGCTGTAGTATCACTTCGTACTCACCTTCTTCCATCCTCACAAGCTCTATTCCTACGTGTTTTTCGCCTGTGTCTGGGTTTATTGATGCTGACCCGTCTATAAAGAATACTTCTCCTTCGTTTAATGCATTTTCGCTCACCACATTGCTTTCTCCCTCCTCCCCTTTATATGTTGCACAATCGTGTGCCTGCATGTCTTCCAATGTGAATGGTTCTGTGATGAATCTTGCAGGGTTCACTGTTTTACATCTTACTATATGTATGTTTGCACTAGACAGAATTATCTTATAGGCAGTGGCTCTTTGTGTTGTGAGTGTACTTTTTGATATTTCCAGGATAGCAAACAGGCAGTGCTCTTCGAACAGGATAACGGAGCACCCATCACTATTGTCACACTTGTTTCAATGGTGAACGCTGCGTCCAGTGTGCCACTGTAGTAGGCGAGAGGCTTGTGTCCCAGGGATGTTTTTTGGGTTAGTACTGCTGTCATGAGAGTCCCTTTACAGTGGGAGAACAGGTAGAATTCCTGTTCGTAATCTGGGTTTGCGAGCACTGGTGCGCTCGAGATCAGTTCTTTTAGTGACGTGAATGCGTCGCTTATTTCTGCAGAACATTGTATTTCTGTGTTCTGTCTTTGGGCCTCATAAGTGCCTGCAATAATGGTCTTGTATATGCTGCATAATCTAGTATCCATGCTCGGCAGTAATTACACATGCTGAGGAATTTTTGCATTTCTTTTACTGTTTTTGGTCTTCCCACCGCTGTAATGGCAGCTACTCTGTCTGGTATTATTTTCTTGCCATCCTGTGAGATCAGTTGTCCCAATTACAACACATCTCGATGGCAGTACTGCAGCCTCCCTCTGTCAACCTTGTAACCCTTGTGGGCCAACAATGTCAAGAGAGCAATGGAGTCTTTTCTGCATTCTTCCTAATTTTTTGCACAGATGAGTAAATCATCAACATATTGAATAATCATACTCTCTGCTGTCATATTCCCTAAATCTTCATGTAGAATGCGGATGAATATACTGGGGCTTTCGCAGTACCCCTGGGGTAACCTGCAGTGCTTGTATCTCTTTCCCCCAATGTAAATGCTGTTAAATATCTGCACTCTTATGCAAGTGGTATTGAGAAAAAGGCATTTTTCAAATCCACTATTGTGAAATGTGATGCATTTTTTGGAATGCTGCACAGGATGGATGCCGAGTTAGAGACTAAAGGGAATTCCTTTTGAATGACGTCATTGAGGGGGTGCAGGTCTTGGATCATCCTCCATGCCCCACGTTTTGCTTTTTTAATTGGGTAAATACAAGTGTTATATGGTGAGTTTGAGGGCACTATTATTCCTTGAGCCAGTAACGCACTAATCGTCTCCTTTATCTCTTCTCTGCTTCCCGGGTCAGGGGGTACTGTTTTACCCGGGACAAAATGGCTCCAGGTTTGAGTTTTATTTTAACTGGTGTGACCCCATGCAGTAGTCCCACATCATGAGGGCCTGTGGCTCACAGGTTACTGGGCACTAATTTCATGTCATCATCGAAGAAGGAAGGAGGAGCTCCACCCACTGCCATTAGCTGTACAGGCACTTGTCTTTCCTGTATCGCAATATCACAAGGTATTTCTATTTCCATTATTATCTCACCATCACTTTCTGAGTCTGAAAAAAGGGTCTTCATCTGATAGATCGCGCAATTCAATGTCGGCATTGATGCACAATACCGTGCACCATTCACAGCCGTCTATGTCCATTGCAATGATGGCTATTCTTTTGGCTGGGATCTGAACTGCATGCAGATCTAGTGACATCACTGTCCCAGGCACAATCTCTGGGCATGCTATTCGTCGGAAGATGAACTCCGCGGGTACTCTCCATTCTAAATTTTTTAGTTCTGGGACCACCTGTGCTAATGTTTTTAGCCCTTGAATGAACACATCAGGGTCCACCGGTATGCCACACACTTCTGGTGCTGTTGCTCGCGCGTGCACCACCAGCATTACACGCATAGGGCAAATCCTTGGAGTTGAACAGACTATACCTCGTTTTGTAAAGGAGATAGTCAAATTAAGCTTACTGAGAAGGTCCCTTCCCAGTAGGTTAATTGGCAACTGTTCGTAGTATAGTAGGGGTGCCCTTACTGTTTTTCCCCCTACGGTGACATCCAAATCTTCTGTATAAGGAACTTTGACAACAGCCCCAGAGAACCCCTGCGTCTCCAATTCACGATTAGATAGCAGAAACCGGCCTTCACATAAACATGATTTCTCATCTCCCGAATCCACCATAAATATGAACTGTTTACTACCTATCTGCGCCCCTATCAATGGTTCCTCTGCTGCATTATAGGTCGTAGATAGTACAGGACACGCAAGTGCTCCCTGTGGGCTGTCCTATGCTGGGTGTCTCGTGTTCCCCCCTTGGCTGAACACGTTACCTGATACCGCTACCACTCCACCGTATGGGGCAGGTGCACCGTTAGCTGTTGTGACGAAAGGGTTGCCCTGTGTGTATGGCATATGCTCACGCTCTGCTGGTGCTGTTGTACATTATGGGGTTGTTCCCTTCGTTTTTTTAGGTACCCTTGATCTTGTTGCCTTTGTGCCCCTCCCATGGGTAATCCCTATGGGCTTCCTGGGTGTGGGTGAACTTAAGGTTGGTCATCTTGGTACATGTTATTTTGCCTGCTTCTGCATTCTCGTGAAAAGTGTCCCCATCTCCCACAATTCCAACAATTCCCTTGTCCTCATTTAGGTCCTTGCCCTCCATACCCGCTATTTCCGCCGTACCCTTGACCACCGCCTCTGTGTCCCCTGTACCCACCTCGTCCTCTGCGGGGGGCCCACACTTGCCACTGTGGTCCTCCGTACTGCTCCTGTCCGTTCCACTGTGTCTGCCCATTGCCTGCCCAATTTGCTGCCATCCTCCCTTGTATCACTACCATTCCCTCCTCCTCTTCTGCCTCCCTATCTTGGGGGAGTGCTGCTACGGCTGCAGCGACCTTCACCAGTTTCGTTTGTACTAACTTCACCTCGTCTGCCAACCTTTTTTGTGCAATTTCCTTCTCTCTCTCCTGTATTCTTTTGCAGTGGTGAACTATTATGCTTTGAATTTCTGGCCACCTCTTCGCTTCGATCCTTGCATTTTTTGTCGAGTGCTTTCTGCACTTCTTTTGGGAGCCCCCTTTTCATTATAAAGTAGAATAGTGATGTTGCCTGGTCCCAGGCCGTACCCGTCTCAGCTCTCCACATCTCCTGCACCCGAAAAATAAAATCCATAGCATCATCCCCATCATTCATGGTGCATTGCATCACTGACTGTAAATCTGGGGTGTCTGGGAATGTTTCTCTTAACGCATCCCACACTCTTGCTCGCACTGTATTAAAAGAAGCTCCATCATGGCGGTCACAATCCAATGTTACCCCCGGGAAACCTGCCTTTGCCCACACTCTATCTGCTTGGTCACCTACTGCCAATACCAACAAACTCTTAACATCACCTACCGCTAATGGTACTCCCGCGGTATGCTTCTCGAATGCATATATCCACTTACTTTGCCCTCCTGATAGCGGGGGCAGGGACTTTAGTAAATTTGCTTTGTCCATCTGGGCCCAGGGTGTGTAATTTGGCCTCCCACCTCCTCTATGTATCAGTGGGTGGTGTAGCTTGCTCTTTGTTACTTTACCTGTACTCACCTCTGATCCTTTCCTTTTCAATATGGCCATTCTTCCCATTCTATTCCTTAACCTCCCTGTCCATTCTTCTTCCATTGCTCTTCCCAGGGGTGTCTCATCCAATCTTCCTGACCTACCTCCTGCTGCTGCCCCCAGCCTTCCATTTTCCTGCTCTTCATCCTCAATATCACACCACAGCTCTTCTATCCCCCCAGTGGCCATCCCCTCCTCTTCTGTGTTTTCTTCGCGTTCATGTGGTCCCAGTTTTATTATTCGAGTAGGTTCTTCCTGGATTCTAAATAGTATTTCCCCTTTCTTCCACCCTTCCTCAGTAGACCTCTTAAGCTGTTGTTCTAATCTTGCAATGCTCGTTCCACTTTGCTCACATATATTCCTTATCCTAGACAGTTCCTCTCTGGCCATTAAGAGCCTAGAGTCTAAATCCTCTGTTAGTTTTTCAATGTCTACTGTGGGTGTACTTACCTGTCCACTCTGTCTGGGGCACTCATATGGTGGTGGTGCAGTTGATTGTGGAGCAGCTGCAGGGACAGTGGTGGGCACGTATGTGGGATCGCTATACCCTTCTGCTGGCACTGGTTTGTTTAAGAGGGGGTATATCCGAGCTACCTCTACTGCTCCCTCTGTTTCCCCCCCTTCACCTTGTGTTTCAGTTGTTATTACAGGGGTGCTAGTAGTGGCGGGTTGGTAGAGTACTATATCTTTCCTTTTGAGTGGTGGCACTTCTTTGGACAGTCTCCACAAATCCAATATTTCCCTTCTATTGTGAAACTGTTTTCCCTTAAATTTTATATCCTTGTGGCCATACCTGGGGCAACCCCTCTCCTTTTAGTTCCGTGACCCTTTGGTCATGGTACTTGTTTATACGTTCTGCATAACCGGGCAGATTTTTGCAGATATGTTCCAGGAGTGTTTCCGCCCCAATGTTATATTCTTGTTGCTCGCCTTCCTGTGTTATTTGTAACTGTCACTGTCACTCGCGTGTGTGTGTATCTCTTGTCTCTAACAGTTCTTGGCTGTTAAAAATTGCTCCTTCACAATATTACTGTGTTAAGATCTAACCGGGTCACACTTACAATGACCATACCACAAAAACATCTTGTATCACTAATTCAACATCATTTCTTTACAATACAATTCTCTGAAACATGAATAGCTTAGCATATGTAACACAAAACAGACATTTAACAAACTTTTAACATGCAACACATAACAATGACCCTCCCTTTCCTTGCCCTATACTTCTATCTTTTACAATACCTCCTGACCCATACCCAATTTCTCCCTCTTCACCCTTAGAAGTTGTAGCACTTTTTCTAGTATCGATATATCCAGAATAAAGAAGAAGCAGTTTCTAATGGATACACCGTGTCTCCCTTTTATTCAGACACCCTTATTTTATTTTCCACTATTTAACTTATTCCCAGTACTAGTCAAGATAGCACTATGCAGCGCCGCCTTCTACCCCTTTGCAGAGCTAGGTTCCCATCCTTATCTTCCCTTATTTCACCTTTTTATCATAATGGCCATATGCAGAGAAAGAAAAGACTATTAATAGTCGAAAGTACCCATTGACTGACCTCGTATAATATGGCTCCCTTCCCCTTCTCCTTTTATGATCACTCACACTTAATGCTCACGTGCCCATCTTGATACGAGATCCTCCGGACTGGGTCCTTCCAGGCGGCGCTGCCTCACACTCAATGGCCGCCCCCCGGCTCCGGCGAGCGGTACTAAAGGGTTTTTTGGAACGGGACCCGTACCCTTTGGCCTACTGCGTGCGCACGTCTAAGCGTACCAGTTGCCACAGGCGGGCAGCTCTCTTGAGCCGGCACACCGTGCGTCTCCACTGCCGCCCAGAATTTCTCATGCCAAAAGGGGACAATACAAAACAAATCACGTCTTTGGGGTCACCACTGAAAGCAAGTGTCCCCCATAAGGCAATAACCCCCCACAACGAGAGGCAATAAAGGACATACCCCAGGAGGGAATGAGACCAGGACCATGTGCGGGTGATGTAAAAGGGTTTTTTATATAATCAATCTAGGGCATGCAAAGGACTCTGCAAGCTCCGAGAGCGCTCTGTCTGACAATAGCAAAGACAGTCATATTTATTACAAAACTACGTCATAAATCCTGTAAGCTATAGGGGGGCACAAAAGTCTTAGGGATTTGGTGGCATTGACTAAGCTATAGGTGATGCATCGATGAGCTGCTCCAGGATTGGCGGACATCTGCGTGGTGCCAACGTGGGGTGGACGGGTCAGCTGGGCTCATCGGGGTGGAGCTGCCGGCCGGACGCAGTCTGTGTCAATGATTGGTGGCTGCACTAAGACTCTGCCCTTGTGGCCACACACACACAAACACTCATCACATTATATGACTCCAGTTGTCCTGCAAATCCTACAACAGTTTAATCTACGATCATATGAGAGACAGAAGAAGCAACATGCAATGTGGAACTTCACCAATACTTCAGTGTACAGTTGCTTTTGACCTATCGACCGAGTGTCATAATTCCAGGTGTCTTGTCAGAGGGCACGGGGTGAGCTGCATTGTTATTTTATTCTGTTAGATGTGGTGAATGATTGCTTTACGATATGTTAGTACAGGGGGTGAATAACTGTCTCTATGGCCCATTAACTTGTGGTGAACTGGACTACTATTGGGTTAGTAAGGCACATGTCTGGCCCCTCAAGGTGGTGGGATTTAGGACCAGGTTGTACATAATTCATTTGGCCAAACTACAGCGGCCTCTGACATGGGGGAGGTAAATACTTGGAGCGGGTCCAGCAGGAATGTGGGGAGGTGAGGCAGTGCTGTGCGAACACCAGCAAGCCCTGGCGGGCCTTGACGGGAGGAGGGGGAGGTGGCCTTGTAGCTCTAAGCGATTCTCTGTTCCTGGACTACACAATATATCATAAGGGGAGACCGTTAGTATAGTTAGTAGCATTAGGGGAAACTATACTAAGGGGAGACCGTTAGTGTAGTTAGTAGCATTAGGATGATTACATGTTTCTATCGTTTATAAATTTGTTTACTGCTTCATACGTAACAATGGGGGTCGGGCAGCGGCACATGCATTACATAACGTTAATTGAACACATATTGATAATTCATAGGACATACAAACTAATAACAACGTGAGGTAGCGTCAGGTTGGATTGTATACGCAGGACAAGAGAAGCAATACGTTTGTTCACCTTCTTGTTCACGTTCGTTTACATTCTTGTTCATAGCAAAAACCGGCTCAATCTCCTTGGCGGCTGTTACACTTTTTAAACCATGTTTGACTACATTACACACAAGTATTCTCTGTAACGCTTTTCGCTTTATCCTTTGTACATTAGCAGAAATCATTAGTTAGCATAAGGGGGAATCTATCAAGCCCTTTCATTAAACCTTCAAGGCACATGGTATGTTGCAGTGGGCAGGGGTTCATGGAGGAAGGTTATTGACACCATATATTTTAAATGTTGGGGGTTAGATGCAGGGTCAAGACTTGTTTGATCGGGGATGGTTCTTGTTATTTTCCAGACTGGAGCTGCAAGTCAGGTCACTTCTAGGACAGTGATGTACTGCGGAAGGTAAATGATACAGTGTTTGTTCTGATACTTGTTTGTGTCTGGTTGCTCGTGAGAATGGGCCTTCAGCGGATCTGGCATGGGGTGGAGGCGCGGGGGGAAGTGCATGGCTCCCTGTGCGTGGTGAATGGAGGCACAGCTACAGCTTTCGCATGCAGGCTATTTTGCTTGGGGTTTGGCCTGTACATCTAAAATGGAGTCTTGGCGTTTTCAGAATGGTGTCTATGGTATGTTATAGTACGGGTCGTGTGGACTTATGTGTCGATCAGCAGCCATCCTGCCTCCCGGTCCAGGTGCATGGGGGGCCGCTGACGAGCCACAAGCCTCACAGAGGTGGGGAATGTTGGGGAGGGGATCCTAAAGACCTGTCTTCCCATACAAAAGTCAGGGTCATTGTCTTGGACATGTTCAATGGTGAATATTTACTGCAAAATACTTTGGATTGCCCAAAAAAGTACTTTCAAAATGTTTGCGGTCCAGAACAGTGTCCGCAATTCAGGACACACGCTCAGTGTGGATGCGGTTACATGATGACGTTGCGAAGACGTCTGCGAAGGGAACCGGTGGCGCAGGACACCAAATGCACATGAAAGGTCGTGTGCATGCTGTTCGGATCCTCAATCTAATTAAAAGTTTGACACAAGTAATACAGACAGTATGGACAGTTACGGACAGGCGCGATGGTCATAGGATTTATGGGTGTGGTGCGCATGTGCGTAGGTGTTCTACAGACAGTATGGACAGGCAAAGTGTCCTTAGAACACCTCCATTTGGGTTAATTGCGAACATTCCGGACACCGAATGTGTTCTAAGAACAGTTCCATGTTGCTTGCGGACAGTACGGACAGGTATAGTGTCCTTAGGACACCTCCATTTTGGTTAATTGCGGATATTCCGGACACCAATTGTGTTCTAAGAACAAATCCATTTTGCTTGCGGACAGTGCAGACAGGTATAGTGTCCTCAGGACACCCCCATTTTGGTTATTTATGGACTTCCGGACACCGAAAGTGTTCTAAGAACAGTTTCGTCTTGCCTTTGGACAGTACGGACAGGTATAGTGTCCTCAGGACACCCCCGTTTTGGTTAATTGCGGACATCCCGACACCCACCTTTACTGCCTTTTTAAAAAAAATAAGACACAATTAAAACACACATATTATTTTTTTTATTATATACAGATTATATGCAGATATAAAATGTATAAAAGAGACGGGGAAGCAGAAACTGACACAAACACAGGGGAATTAGGGGTTTGGAGAGGATGGATGGGAGGGCATGAAGGGATGGATGTCTCATCAAAGGTTTTTCTTGGTGTTTGGGGATAGTTGACTGGGACATGGAGAGGGGAAACAGGTGCATGTGGGACAATGATATTTAATTTTTACTTTTATGTGGTCCTCCACGAAATGTTTCAAAAGATTGAAATTTTCAATAAGCATATCCATTTTTTGTTCCATGTGCTGCAGAGTATTTTCTAATGTCTCTTTTGGTGTATTATTTTCAATGTTTGTATGGTCTGTTAAAAAATATATATATGTTAAGTACACATAAAGTAATGGTTATTAATTTGCTTATATAGAAAAGTGTGTACCATTAGTATCACTGTCTTCAGACATTTCCTCACGTGGGAAATTTTCCTCAAGCCATTCCAAAGTACTGGACATTTATGTGTAAAATAAATATATTACTTTTAGTGTACCAAATACAGAAAGTTTAGAAAAATATAAGAAAAATTAAGTTGATTTACTAGTTTCTGGTAAATTGTGTTCTTACTGTTGTGTAGGTCTACTGGTGCTCTTAGCTGTGCAGTTTCTGTCAGGTAATTATGTTGGAGGCATATCTTTTTTGTTGTAGTATATTCCATTGTAGTACATATGGTATTTAAATGGATGGTTGATGCGTTACATATATAGGTTCCATTTCTTATTTATTATTACAGATACAAACTTTGTTAAAGGGACGTTATGGTTCCAAGTAAAACCGGAAAACCAGTGAAATTCTCCAGTTATGGTAAGCTATGCAACCATAACTCGCGCCACCACCTTGCATTGCTAAGACTAACACCCAGGACATCAAATATGACATCACAAATGTCATTGATGACATCCCTGATGACATCACATGTCTAACTCACAGTTTTTTTCTTTTAGTGATATATCATGGACAGTAATAGTTAGGAACAACGAAATCAAAAAGTACTATATTTGTAGACTTATATTTCAAATGTGTTCATACAATAATTCACTTAGGATCCACTCACAGCATATGAAATATATACATTAGAAAAATACACACTTAAAATATAGCAATGCTTTCTGTGTATGAAGATAATTAGTAAGGTTATCAACACTTTCTTATTGTTCTGTTGTTTTTTTATCACTGTACTTTCTCTGGATGTGTTCATATTTGTATTTGTATTACTTTTTTAGGGTGCAGTCACATCATGTGATATTTGTACATAGCGAAGTATAGGTTTGAAGCAGAGCAATATTTTCTGTGCATAAAGATAATCAGTTAGGTTGTGAACACTTTCTGCTTCTACTGCTGCTTTTTTGCGTACTTCACATTCTCTATACATATTTATGTTTGTATGTGTTGTTGTGTCATTCGGCTTTGTATGTAGTAATTAAATTATGTAGTCAGTGGTTTTATAAGCTACTTATTACATGTTGCACAGTACAGAAAACTCTAATAAGAAAGCATTTATTATTTTACTATTCAACATGGTAAAATTATGAATATTGCACTTCCATCATGTATACTGCACACATTAGCGCCATGGCTGCCTCCAAACTTGTTCCGACTCCGCCCTGGTGAATGGAGCAATTACCGGTCCATTCAAAGGTTGGCGGGACCGGTAATTCCCCATTCACCAGGGCCTTTCCCCAATCCCATTTGAGCCCCCATAGGGCTCAATGGGAATGGGGAAGGCGCTAATAACGGTACCGCAAATTGCGGTACCGTTATTAGCTCCAGAGTCCCTTTGTCTGTCTCGTCCTTAACGCCTGGAAAACCCAGGCGTTAAGGGAGGACCCACAAAGGGAACTTGTAGTAGGGCGGTAAGGGATTACTGGCACCGGTGCACTTACCGGTGCCGGTAATCCCTTACCGCCCACCTTGTAATGAAGCCCAATGTCCCTTCCGATCTACATACTTTTTGGAACACTTTTTGGTGTTCGAAGTGTTCGGTATGGCGCGGGTGTCTGAGAAGCTCACCCCAGCACCCCTATAAAAGGCCACACCCCAGAGCTGATCCTCATTCTGCTTTTGGATTTCCAAGATTTACAACAGGACAATTGTGCAGGTTGATATTCTTGGTTCCTGGTTCCTAGTTCCTGGTTATTAACCTTCCAGATGGCATCACAAATTGCTTCTGCTGCTACTGCCTCGGCATCAGCACCCCCACCCCCTCCACCACCACCATGTCCCCAAGGGCCTTCAGAGGGGAACAGGTGTGAGGATGAAGAGGATGAAGAGGATGAGGTAGTGGAAGTGCCTACTACTAGCACTCATCGTGAGTCTTGGGTGTGGCGGTTATTTACCACTGTTGATGGAATGTCAAAAGCTCATGCGAACAAGGTGATCTGCACTCAGTGCCGCATGGTGCTGAGTCGTGGCAAGCCTGGTCCATATAGCTTTGGCACTACATCAATGAAGCAACAACTAAAGTCATTCCACGGTGGGGCTATTCGTAAGGTTGTACCTTGCAATAAATGTAGTAGGTTGAGTTCCTCTGCAGCATCCTCCGTTTCCACTCCTGTCACCACAAAAGACACTCCTGTGGGACAGTGCATCCCTCCAGCTGCCTCACAGGCCATTCATGAGGCTTTTGACCCTTACCTTTCGAGGGTCACAATATTGTGCATGTACTGTGACGCAGCACTCTGCAGTGGGGAGAACCACTTCATTCCACGCACTCCGTGCCTGTGCACTACCACATGAGAGAATCCAAGATGTGCAGCCACTCCACAGCGATCTGCATGCACCTCCAACCAATTTATCCACAAATCTCCCAAAATCTAAACAATCTGCTTTCTGAAACACACAGCTATAGCTATCTGCTCTTGTATCAGGAAAAAAGACCTACTGACAAACTCTCTCCTTACACAACACACCCAGTAAACCTTATTGAGTAATCCCTTGCTCTGCTAAGTTTCATTTGCATGCCACACAACCCCAAAATCCCTGTATGTAATACACGCTATCCGTGGGCAAATCAAAAAATCTGAGCTTGGGGGATGAAAAATTAAATAGTGTGCCCCATTTCCCATTTGGGGTTGGCTCCGAAAAGAGCCTTTTTTGTGTTTTTTTTGCAGATGTTTCAGAAACACCTTTTATTTTCTATTTTTTGGTTTTTTTCTTCTTATTTTCCTGCAAGAATCTTCACATTAGCTTCTCCAAATCACCCTTACGTTCCAAAACAGCACGGCATTTCCCATAAAAGGTAAAGAAATGCCATCTTCCTTAAAGTAATGCACATTACCAGACTCAGTGTTGCATTTGTTACAAAACAACATGCCCGATCTAGTCATAAGACCAAACATTCCTCTGTTCACTAAGCACCTAGCAACATGTTGCTGAGGACAAAAAACAGAACTATTGTCCCCTGGTGTCAACCCAGAAAAAATAACCTTGGCATTTGGAAGGAATTTCATGATTGCCTGAACCACATTTTGCAGATCTTGTAACAAAGTAGGGCCACTAACATAGCCCAAATGCACAACTACATGTGGACTATTAAACCTAGTCACATCCTGACAAACTACTAGAATTGCCTGCAAATTCATATCAGGCACAGTGCTCCACACCACATCCACTCCTTTTGTGTCAAAAAGGTTAGCCACATTCTTAGATTTTGCATACTCCTCCAAACCATTCACAAACATATCTCCAACCACCAACACCCTGACTTTCTGGACCTCCGCCATCTTCACTACACACATCCTCTCTCAATATGAAGCAGAACCTCAACACCTGATTGGCTAATCCTCAAAATACACTCCCAAATCATGCTTGGAAACCCTGGATCTAGCATGTCCTGTCTGCGAACAGCCGCGCTGTCCATGGAGCGTGTAAGTAACACCAAGGGCAGCCCTTCTACCCTTTCCACTGCACTGTCTGCACCATTTCCTCATTGTCTACTGTCAAGCAGTCACACAATCATCCACCAATCACATCCAATCACATCCAAGAACTCTAAATCTAACTCTGTCATCACAGATCAGCACTTTAGATGTACTATTGAACACTCTCAGTACAATTCGGCAGTCACTGCAAAGGACCTACAGCAACAACTACTATAAAACTTCCCAAGATTTCCACTTGCAGATTCAAGCACATCCACATGCAAGAACACAGATTACAGGTATTAATATTTTCTACATATTACATGTACAACTCTTCTAGAAATACAATACATCCTGGGAGCATAGCTCAGCGGCAACGTGCGCGCCTTGACAGCAAGACGACTTGAAGCAACACAGATTTGATCCCCAGGTCCGCACTTAGAAACCTCTGCGTGTTTAACCGCATTATATATACGCAACTAAAACAAAATAATTACGCAACTAAAAAACAAACAATTCCTGTATCAGCGCCTCGATGCCCGCCGGCTGTGTAAGTGCTTTAAAAATGTAAAACAAAATAAATAAAAATATGAACAGAGTAAATGTCACTGACCCTGTATAAACTGTAAAATGAACTTACTGTCATTTCTCCCATCTACTATGATGAAGTGTCACTTCCAAACCTTTCAGCTCTCCAAATATTTCTTTACACACACACCTATCTATGAAAATATTGTTTCATATTATAGGATGTGAAAAATAACAGTATAATTATTAAAAAAGACTCTCCAGTATGTTATACAATTACATGCAGCCAAGATGAGTACATACATCTTCATTAAAACACACACAGACATTATCATTAGAAAAGCTCCCAGATCAAACAACACCACTGCCTCTATAGCAAATCCTTCTGCTTTATTAGCCACACCTTCACAAAGGCATACATTGAATGTTTTATGTACAATCTCTGCCATTTACCTTGTAAAAATAGCACAAAATGCATATGAATATTTCTCCTATCTCGTAACATCCATTAACATAACATTAAAAAAACAAGTGTGCTTTATATGTTTACTATTATACTCATTCGAAAAACATATTCAACTAACAGATTCTAAATAAAATATACAAGATGCACATAGGCAAAGAAAAGTGCAAAACAATGTCTACATTAACAAAAGTGCTATAAACACATATATGCACTAACTTCTTTCTTTTACACATTCAGAGAACACCAGTCTCCTGAAAAGCAGCAGCGTCTGAAGTACAAACAAGGACTTTGAAGAAACCTACTTTTTGCATACAAAAAAGTAAGTACAAAACCAACATAATGTTCCAACTGTTACTCAAACACACTAGCATTTTAGTGTTGTAGAAGAAACAAATATATGAACCCTTTACCATTAGATGTAGTATTAGTGCTTCCCCTTGCCAGCTACATACTTTATATTGTCATCTGAAGCCCAGTATAGTAACACGCAAATACAAGAATAGCCTTCCCAACTTTCCACAATCACACACCTCCACAATCATACTTACCATCATACTCACACACTCATGCACAAAGCACACATACACTGCACAACACCCCAACCCACACTTTCTTTTTTTCTCCACAGACCCTAAAGAAGGCCTACCAAAAAGCAACTCTGTAGAAAGCAACACAGAAGTAGAGCAAATCAAAATAAAAGTGTCCAAAATAAGCATCCATCTCTAGCGGATTTTGTACAAAATGTTCAAACAAAACAGTTAATATAGTCATTAAGCTAAACAAAACAATCTTCCAGTACAGAAACGTTCCCTCCTCTATCAAAATGTAAAACCAGTGATTAAAAAGACTTCAACTACCACTACTGCTAACACTGAACATATAAATCTTGATGTAGTGGCAAATAAGCATACCAAAAAAAAGTTTTACAAAAAATGTTTTGCCACAGAGTACTTCAGAACCTTTTAAAAAGAGCAGACAAATCATGGACAACCCTTAAAACCTACCGTAGAAAATCCTAGAAGTTCTCATAGACAGTGCAATCCTTCTCAAAAGGAAGTTATTTATTTTGTTTTAAACAAGGATGAAACCACTAACAAAACTAACTACTAAACTACAAAGAAGACTTCTCAATAAACATAATGTCACCAAAAATAGCTTCTTAAACATCTGTGGAGGTGAATGGAGTCACACCACGAGCACAGAACCATATTTTATTGAAGAAGCATATAAACAAAAGCAAACAAACCCAATTGCCATACATAGCAATGGACGAGGGTATGAAAAACTTAATAACACCATTATGGAACAAGAAACTCTGATCACAAAAATATCTCCAGAAAACTCAGGATCACCTCCCCAATCTACTGAACCAAAACATCCAGTCTACAAATGGCCGTGCACATCAATGTGTAACATTGACAAATATTTCTTTCAAATCTACCAGTTCCTCAATCAGTATGTTAAGAGCAAAGACAAATTCAAAATGAAACTACTACAAAATATGGATGCCTGTCCAGTGCGCAAATACACCTGACTACAAGGACATTCATTAGCCTGCATTTCAGGACCTATTTGCAAAAGCACCTGATATCAACACATTATTCAACTATAAGAATGTAGTCCAAAAACTCTACTATGCTAAAAGTCCTGCTTTAGCACTAGCCAACTTAAATAATAATCTTCTACATGGTACAGCCAAACAACTACTCAAAGAAATAGACCATATCCAGAGAAAATATTTTGGAATTGAAAGCCACTCACAAAATGAAATAGATGGACAACAAACTAGCAACTACTGTACACATCGCAACCTTCTATTAAACACATACAACAAAGAAATACTAAAGTTTAAAAGTACCTCTGCTGAAGTACCAAACCATGTCTGCGTGTGTTGCCGCAGGACTTCTTATAAAATTACCACAAAAACTATAGACATAACGTACAAAATAGAAGACAATGAAGATTCGAAATGGTTCCAATTAGCTCTCTACCTTATAACAGAAAACAAATACGACATTACTGACCCATTAATACTTTGTAATTACTGCACTGAAAAACTTGACAATATCCAAATGCCTTCATGTGCAATCACAAATAACTGCAACAACTACATTTATATGACAGCATCATAATTCAAATAGTGCACCCATTTCAAGCAATACTACGCCTCCAACCAAAGACAGCAAAATTACCTCCCTCTGAATTAGTCAAAGGTTTTTGTGGCAAAGTAGTTTATTTACCATTTGATCTCACAGAAAATGTACACACTCTAGGAGTGCAACGGCCAATAGATCAATCTTAATTGTTTTAGTAAATGGCGTACCTACAAAAGACAAAAGAATGTGGCAACAACTCGTGGACTTACATAAAGTTAGAAAAGCCCTGCAATATCTAAAAAACAACAATGAACACTACAAAGAAATTAATATTGAAGTAAACCTGAGAGAAACCATTGAAATAATTCAAGAGTCACCAGTAACTGGTCAATTTGAACTTCTAAATCCTACTACAGAATCCAATATTTTAGACCGTTATGCAATTCATCCTTTACACTCTAAAGACGCTATAGATGATGCACTTGAAATGTACCAAATGCGACAAGCCAAAGGATCTCCAATCTGCATATGGGAAAAAAGTATAGAAGCACGGGCCTTTCTGCTACTCTTTCCTACTGGAAAAGGAGGAAAGTACGATCATAGACCCACACAGATAACAGCATCAGAATATCGCTCTCTATGAATGTATTCTGACGACCCCAGATACAGACAAAATGTGCGAATACATATTCCACCTTCTCTTTGAAAGTGAACTAGCAATTCTATGCTATGGAGTTGCACACACATTAAAATGAGATACCCATTTTCAAAATATGTCAGCTACGCAATTGTTACAAAAAGTGCAAGAAAAAGGTGAGGTTTTACAGTCAAGTATTACACATCTTTTAGCAAACATGCGTGGTACAAAAGAATACTGGTTCCCACGGGTGGACTGGCCTTTAGGGAACTCTGGAGATTTCCCGGTGGGCCTCTTCACCCTGGGTCTCTTCTCTGTGGTATTTCCAAATGTTCTCATAGGGAAAGCATTGGGCTTGCTGAAAATGTGTCATATAGGGCCACTTTGAACTTTAATTCCAGGGCCTCTTTTGGTCCCCAGTAATTATTTCCAGGCCCTCTTTTAGTTCCGAATCCAGCCCTGCTGGTTCCGACATCACAGAGATGTATGCTGTATGATAAGAAACCTTGGCCCACCCTCTTGGTTTTTAACATTAAGTTGTGCAGAATATGCATGGGAAGATTTACACGATTTCCTACGCATAGCAAACAAAAAGAAAACATAGATATAAAAACACCAGGAGAACTCTGCTGTCTAGATCCTGTAAATGTATCAAGATATTTTCATCATCGCTTCATTGCTATGCTACACTTTATTTGTAATAAGACTGTTCCGCCCCTCATAGAAGTTCAACACTTCTTTTGGAGAAAAGAATACCAAGCCAGAAGAGCACCACATATCCACATGCTATTATGGATTAAAGATGCTCCTAAATCTGGTCAGGACAGTGATGCCACTGTTTTGAAGTTCATCTAAAAACATGTCACTTGTGAAATCCCTTCAGAAACAACACATAGTGACCGTCATGCACAAATTTTACAATTTCAAAGTCACAAATGTGGGAAAAATTGTTGTCGCAAATATGAAGAAAAAAAATACTACACCAAATGTCGCTTTGGTTTCCCTTGACCAGTTTCAGCAACAGGTCAAGTAAACAACTTCATGTTTTCACTCAGACATAGTGTCAAAGGTAAATTACATAAGAACACATATTACATAAAAAGAACATAAGAATCAAAATACATCAATGATTACAATGCAATCATTGCCCTCCTATGGAATGCAAACATAGATGTGCAGTACATTGAAGACAATTCCACTGCAGGTGCACGATATGTCACAGCCTACTTAACCAAAGCAGAGAAAACAGAGCTTCAGGACCTCTGGGATGACAGATCATCTGACAAAACACTATCACAGAATTGTACAGTTTAGGCATAAATATGCTCTCTCATTGAGAATGTGGCTGCTATAAAAAGCATACTTAATATTCTTAAAACCAAAATTTAATATGTGATCTGTGTATGAACATAAGAAAAACTTCAACTTCAAAACTGTGCACAGTTAGAGTATGCCACCATGTATCTAACTGCCCCAAGATTCTGAAACATGCAAACAGATAAATAAATACCACTAAAATGTAACAAGAAATACACAGTTAGAATACACTAACAGGTATCTAACTGGCCTACGATTCGGCAACAAGCAAACAGATAAATAAATAACACTATAATCAAACAAGGAATATACAGTCAGAATACGCCAACCGGTACCTACCTGCCCCAAAAAATCTGCAACAACCCAACAGATAGATGAATAGCATAAAAGTAAAAATAAACAATTAGAATACGCCAACAGGTATCTAATTGCCCCAAAAATCTGCACTCAAGCCAACAGATAGAAGATTAGCAAGAAACAAGAAATAAACAGTAAAACAATGAAAGAAATATATTGTAGCACAACATAGAAGTTTTTTTTTAATCCAGCATGGATTTTTTTCCCACAGACCCAATGATTTAGAAAACAAACACAGAAACGGAGCAAATTGCGCAGTACACTGGTTTGAACTACAGTACTTGTAAAGTACTAAATATGAGGGTAAAAAAAACAGAAATGTCTATTATGCAATGCAATAACTCATTATGAACTACCTGCTCTAACATATGATCTTTTCTTTTGTCACAGAGATCGAAAAAGTATGTCTGATCCAGTTACCCATGTCATGAAAAAACTGCATACAACCACAAAAAACTCAACCAGTAAGTATCCAATAAATAAACTCAGAAACATCTCACTCCTTGTTTCAAACTCTACAATCTTAACTGCATAACCTAGCCAAAACTCCACATACAAACTCTTCAAATGAAACAGTACACAAACTTTTGGGTTGTGCATATTTGATGGGTGTTTGATTCTACGGCCTTCGGCCATGCACCCAAGACTCTAGGCCCTGGCCACAACCACCGCAGCGCAACACACCTATACTACCAAACATGTTGACTTATAGAAAGCACTCAAGAGGGAAAAGCGAGATCAAACTCCTGCCCCTCACCCCAGGCACATCGACAGACAGAACAGCAGGAACAATAAGGAGCGCACCTATCATTTGAACCAGGCCCCAGCGCACCCATGGGTGTCAAATATGGTGAAAGACACCCACTTCACCAACATTGCAACCTACATGCTACATTAGCCTAAATGCAGCAGTAAAAGAATCTACAAAACACAATAATCCCTGTTTAAAGGCTGCAGATGCCTATATGAATGAACTTGATCTAATTGCACAGTGTAAAGCCATGTTTTAAGAAAATTACAGCCAAGTAGCCAAGTGCATTTGTCTCACTAAACACCAGCCACAGTGGGGATTTGTGCTGACTTCAGCAATGCTCCTCGCAAACCCAGGAGAAGCCAAGGTCGCACAGTAAGATAAGATTACTTTCTTTGAACGACAGTGAACCCTGGCAGACAAACATTTTTAATTCTTCACAAATATGAGTAAGCCACGGCAGAACATCCAGAGCCCAGTGTTTTTTCCTGGGAACGAAAGACATTTTCGCAAGACTCACACACCATTTGAAACATAATTGTAACAATAATGGCTCAGCTCTGGCCAATGAACACTGAGAGCCCAGGGGCTAAAAAGCCTATTTAAAAGTGATGGGAACCGATTCATACTGCAAAAATTTCAGAGGTAATGGGGGTGGCGCAGCTAAACCAACCCACTGACGCAAAAGTCCAATGTCCAATTATCAGGCTTCCTACAAGGGCTACATAGGTAACCTATCACTTAGCAGCCAATAGCAGGATGAGATAGGTGTCTGGGAGCTGATCCAATGCTTTGAGGTCAGCCTGCAGTGTGTTACAAAGCTGACTTGCAAGCCAGCCCCGGGGGAGAAGGTGCAGGGACTTTCGCTGTGCACAAAGCTCTCTGTGTGTTTTTTCTTTTTTTTGCTGCCCAGAAATAAACGCAGTTTGGAACATGTTGCTGCCTGCTTGGGACTCTGCTGCATTTCTTTGGGCAAAATGGGAGGTGTTGGGGTCTCCCATGGCTCGGACCCCCAGTAGCCCGGGTGGGGGTCCAACTTCTCCCCAACAGCACTCTATAAACACATGAATATACACTTTGGATCTATCACATAGTAGTATTAATGCCTACTTTATACGAATGGAAATGACTGTTTGAATTGATTTATGTACTATTTTCTGTTTTTTCTTTGACATTTTCAAAATATTGTTGTGATTTCAAACACCTTCACTTTTTTATACTCCTAGATACATTTCTTAATATGACCTATGTGCATATAAATGTATGATTTAAATCAAAAGGAATAATGACAACAAATTACTTTGTCTAGAGTGTGGGTCTCCAATTTCACTTATGTGAAATTATTTGTTTAATACAACATATACCCTAAGCCAACCCTAATGTGATACAACACTGAAGCATCATCACTGAGGAGTAGCTTGGATCTCTATGCCCAGCATGCTCTGAACCCATGCCTGCACGCTACACTGAACAACCCCATCTGCAATTAAGCCTGACACGATCAAAGCCTGTGGAACCCAAACAGTACTCTACACAGTGTCAATAACCGCAAATAACCACAGCCACATTAACCACAAATAACCAAAGAGGAATCATCTAGAGGCTGACATCATGTTTTAGCTTTGAAGGTATGACCCACAGAAGAAACAACTGTGTACCCCACCTTTTCCCCCTTACTAAAGAAGCTTAGCTTCAGGAAAAACCACAATGCCACCCAACATGTATGCCACGGGCGAGCCTCACCCTAGGAATCCAAATAAGGCCCTCTCTAAAATCAAACACAGAAATATCTATGGATTTAGTGACTTAACCTGCAGTCAAGAATTGCTGTTTTTGTGCCCAAATTGTGAAGTCAAAATGACCTATTTATGGCAGGAGATCCCTGTGATTTTTTGCAAATTCTTTACTGCAATGCAGAATAAATTTTTCCGTTCCATTCCTTTGCTTAAACCACTGCTGATGAACCAGAGGTCGCAGATCTCCACGCTGTGTCATGGAATGCAGAGATGGTCAGGGATTGTGGTATTCTGAATGCCATGATGTCCACAAATGACAATATATAAGTACATGCTTCCAAAAGTATAAATATTTGCAAATATTCAAATGTGTTTGGATCGCACCAAAAACTCGAAACCCCTGGCGATGCTTTCTGAGTCACATATAACACAACCCATATATAACCCATACATAATATGACTCATGTAGATTTGTCGGCAGTGGATGTTAGTGTGGCGCCCTGGCCCACGAAACTATTCCTTTTGAAAGATTGGTTCTCTGAAAATAACACCCTTGGAGATGTGTTTGAAGCTCTCAGCAGCTCCGAGATCAAGACTTAGAATTACCTCGCGTGTACTTACCGAAATCGTTCTTTCGAGGTGAAAGTGTACTTAATGTCTAATGCTGGTTGATATGACTGACAAGAAAAACATATAAAGGTTGATTTACCTTCCCACTGGGTTTGGCCTGCAGACACGGCCTTCATCTTGTGACATTCTTTTATCTATGCAGGTTTTTCTAACTCTACGACAGTTCTTAGTGGCAGATTAATGGCAGGGGTACAGTTTATGCAATTAGATTAAAAAGTAGACGGATAAAGGAATTGCGACACTGCAATTCTGAATGTTTGTTTTTTTCCTGCTAGGTAGGGGTTATAGTTTAGCCATAGGGGTCTACTGCCATATCGTTTGTGAATGCACAATTGCATTAACACCTATTCAAGTGGCTTTTCAAGTATTTACGCTAACGATAATGTAAGTGCATAAACGCGAATTACCTTTGCGTTCAGACATATTTAACAAACATTTGCAATTGTGCTAAACATAGGGCAAAAGCTTCGATAATGCGGAATGGAGCAAACCGGTTTTGGCACAATCAGCATTATCCCAAAACGTTTTCACTAGGACAAAAAACAATCAGACCGTTTTTCACGCTACTTTTGTGCATATTACGCTGCATAGCAAAGTAAATAGAACAAACTGTTTCATATTCGTCCTAGTGAAATCATTTTTGTAGATAATGCAGATGTGGCAAAAACTGTTTGCTCCATCCCTTATTAGCTAGCAAAAAAAATGGGTGCAACATTTATTTGCTCCATTTTTTTTTTGCACAAGCGCAAAGTGTTGATAATCTGGCCCAGGGTCTTTTGTTAACATTCCCATGGAGCAAATAATCACGGATGTTGTGCACGTGTGCAAAAAAAGTGGAGCAAACATATTTTGCACCAATTTAGCTATTTATACAGTACTGAATGGAGCAGGTTTAGCTCCAATCGGTTTTTATCAAGAAAATGATGTCAACAGATAAATATTTAAGCAGGTTGTTTTATTAACTATGTTTGCTGCATAACATGTAAAGACATGTAGTAAACACCTTTTGTTTTCTCTTATGCAAAAAACCTTAGGACAAAAAAATATCTGATTTATTTGTGGCTGATGGAAATGGTTTTTACATAATATGGATTGTGACAAAAGCTGTTTGCTCCATTTTGTATTATCGATGCATGTGCTCACTTTTTTGCGCGGGTGCATATGTTAGACAATCTGGCCTCTGGGGCCAGCTTATCAAAGCTTTGCACTTGTGCAAAAAAAGTGCAGCAAAAGTATTTAGCACCAATTTTGCTGTTAACATAATACATGATTAGCTCCAATCAGTAATATCAAAAACATGTTTTCACCTGGGGGAAATAGGAGCAGGCTGTTTTATTTATGATGTGTGCTGCGTAACATAACATTTGTTGTATGTTATGCAAGAAACCTATTTAAAAAAACAGACTGATTCATTTTTGCCCACGTTAAAACGTGTTTAGATAATACGGATTGTGACAAAATGTGTTTGGTCCATTTTGTATTATCAAAGCATTTGCTCACTTTGTAGATAATCTGGACTATTACAAAGACTTTCACTGTTTCAGACGTAGGATGTGAGGATGCAAACAGCACAGACACCAGAGAAAATAAATCCATGTTCACTTTATTTGCACTTGTGTGACTGCCCTTTGCATACCCTCAAATGGTCATTGCACACACGCAAACTGCAATTGCAAACATATTTTTGTTTTAAAGCAATACAACCTTAGGCTTTTTAAAAAAAAAAAAACAGGCTTTAATTAACAAATACATTAGTTTCCCAAATGTTAACTGGCATGCAGTGGCATCAATGTTATAGAGGTTTTTAGACCCAACCCATTGAAGTATCGATGCTGTGGCAAGATTGGGGACGCTGGAAAGGATAACGAGCCGACATAACGTGCTCATCTGATTGACTATCACTCCTTGAACTTTACTTAATTACACGTTGTTTTCTTTAGTGGCAGTCAATTATTGAAGATGAAAGACATGTTTGGCTCTTTTGAATGTGGTGGGGTTATAAGCATCACAAAGTGAAAATCACACGTTTGGCACAATCATGTTAATTCAACCTCATACTGTTTACAGTTTTATTTAAAAGAAGTTTATACACCCCTTTCTTAACTGAAAGCAAGTGGTTGATTTCCATAATGTGTGTTCATTTGTCTTGCTCTTCTTGATGTTTCTTTGTTGTTGTTGAACTTGGACTCAAATCTTGCATAGTTGCAAGTTTGGGACTTGATTGTACTTGGTGGGGTTTTCTGGGGAAAACAAATTCGGTTTTAAACATGTTGAAATTCCCCTACAATGATGATAATGGGCGTGAGAGGATTAATAGAACAATAATAACAGTTCGAAAGATAACATCAAATTGTATACATCATGGGATTTAAATCACAAAGTATGTGACATTTGCAAAAGAAGGTTGGCCTGAAAGAAGCCAGTGCAGATTGTAGTCACCGACTGGGGACATTTTTTATTTCTCATTTCAGTGCCATTTGCAGACACGCATAATTAGTACTGAGCTGAAGAAACATTTCTCAGGAGGTTTACTGGTATCTGTATAGTGTGGTTATCCAGATTGTGAGAAAAGAAAGATCTTCAGTTGCTTGCAGAAAAACCGTGAGAGATTACAAGGAATGAAAAGAGAGATGAAGGTCATTCCGTGACCGTGGACCAAGTACTGAGATGTGATGGTCGCCTTTTGTTGAGCAATGGCATTTGGAAACCATGATCAGATGGGAGGTTGATGATTGGAGCGCTCGGGAGGGCGCCTAGAGTTGAGTATATAGATATTCAAAAGAATCAAGCAAAGATAATTTGAGAGGGGGAAAAAACAAAAGACCACATTTCACGGACTATGTTCTTCCAGCAAGGCAACTGTGGGACCAACTATGTGGGCCAGTCTAGTTAGTAGGATGGAATGGTCAACTATATCAAAAGTGTCAGTCAGAGCTAGCACCATTAAAGATAGTTGGCCTTGATATGAGTGGTGAACAAAATCATCCATAACAGCTACCAAAGCGGTGTCCATGCCATGTTCAGGTCCAAATCCAGACTGGAATGGGTCACGAATGTGATTAGCCTAAACAAATTGCATTAGCTGCTGTGTGACAGCTTGTTGAATAACTTTTGACATCCAGGGCAGACAGGCAATAATTGTTGAGAACAGAGGGGGTCAAGTTGGCATTTTTTCAAAAGGCGGGAAATTAGCTTTCCTTGTAGGCCACAAAGGAATATCCCTTCCTATAGGGATTGATTTGTCAATTTGCAGTTAGTCAATTTGCCCACATGTGCTGGAAATGTATCGATCATGAACCAAGTGAGTTTAAGTTTGTTAAGTAATGGGGCGATGTCCTAATTTAGAACTTCTTTAAAGACAAAGGGAGAAGTCAGGGGAATATTGATGGGATAGGTAATTGGACCACTTGGGGTGGTTCCCCCAACATGTTACTATGAATCGTCATGGCTTTGTCAAGGAAGAATTTAAAAGTGGGTTATACATTCTACCTAGTACAAGGTGGGTTCGTTAAGGTTTTTACTATAGAAACATCTTGGCTGGTTTATTAAGTGCCCGTTTAAATTGTTTTAGCAAATATTTGCTTTTGGCATTCAAAATAGCTTTTTTGAATCAAAGACGTGCTCCTTGTATGTCTTGGAGATTATATGTTTCTCTGTTGTTCTGCCTTTTTTATACCTGTACAGGCATTTATTTTTAGCTCATATGAAGACCAGGGGTTTGAGGATTTTTTAGAAGAATGAGGTATTGAAGGAATAATATCAGTGATAGATTGGAAGGCAGTTTGACATTGATCGAAAATAATAGTCCGTTTGCAGGCTAGTCTGGCAAAAAGGGAATGAGGAAATAAGATCATCTTCACTGGAACTGAAACTGCATCAAATGCCAGGCACTTACCTCATCGTCCAGGTTTAACATAATTTATCAGGTACTGTCATCCATTACCAAGGGTAGCTAGACATGCAAGAAACGTGTTGGTCTCTATGATGAGAACAGCCTGTAATTTGCAAGTATTGACTGCATGTCCAGGGTTCACAACAAATAACTGGGTGATTGTTCGATTTCCAGAAAAGGCATGCCCCCCATTGTCAAACAGTGATATGAAAGGCCAGGGCACGTCCCTATTGTCAAGGCATGCCATCAAATACCAAGGCCGTTTCCAGTTGCATGAACTGCAATTTATTGTCAGGTTCATGCCCCATTGAATATACAATTCTTAGATGCGTGCTCAAAGACATGGATTACCATCGGTGTCCGGACATTTCATCGAAAACAATTGGCCGACAGGACATTTGGTCGACGTAATTTCGTCGAAAACCAAATGGTCGAATTTTTTTTTATTTATATATATATTTTTAAGGTTGTAGTTTAGGGAAAAAAAGGTTTTTTAGAAAAAAAGGGGGTTGTCCAGTCGACCAATTTTTTTCGATCAAATGTCTGGTAACCATTACCATCAGCTGCACATACACTCAATCCACTTCCAGAATCATTTGGCCTGATGCTTCACTCATTTCCAAGAATTGCAATACAATGCATATGTACTACCACAATTGTCAGGGGATTGCTTTTAATGCCCAAGTACCACCGCCATTGGAAGATAGTCAACACACATTGCTAGATACATAATCAATTGAGTGCTGTTAAGGTACTCATCTATTACCACAGATTGGCATAAAAAACAAAGATGTTCACAGCATTGACTTAGTTCATCATTACATACACCAGTCTTTTCTTTATTGGCAGACATTACCATGAAATACTCAGATACACATTTTGTTTATGGATTACAATTAATTGCCCAGGTACTTTCCCAATTAGAAGAACTATCTTCAAATATGTAGGTCACCTATCAACGTTTGCAGTCAGATTCTGAGGTTCTTTCCATATTGTAATTACATGCACAGATACTCATCCCATTGCAAGGCAATCCCATCAGTGAGAAACTCTCCTGCCTGTGCATAACGGTGAGGTTACGATTTAGATATGTGATCAGGAGCCACCACCTGCATGTGACTCTGGGCTGGCAAAAAAGAAATGGAGGATTTCTGAGTCCATCGCACATCTTCCTGTACTTGAAACGGGGTTCCTTACAGATTCCATTTGGCAATAAAAGAAATATTATTTTCATGTCTGTAAACCCTTTAGCATTGTAGTGTGGGGGCTTCAGAGCAACTAATGATGCAGAGGTGTGATCAGAGACAGAAATTCAGACAACTACAATTATGCTCCAAATGGTCATATGCGAAGTTGGGCGCCATACTGAGATTGATGGTGGACACAGAAATAATGTACATTCTACCTGTAAACCAAAGTCAGTCCAAGATGGTGAAACATTTTCAAAAGGGCTAGTTCTCTGTTGCAGCAACCCGTGGCAGGCTTACATTCATTACACCAGAGCCTTTGAACCAATTAGCCTTTGATTCATCCCCACACAAGTCTCATAACTATAGTCAGTGTGGATGATTGCCAATTGTCAAGGATGTAGAAGCCTGGCTGTTTTTGATTTTTATAAAATATAAAAGGATGTGGGTAATTCTGGCCATACCCTCGTTGCCGCTCCATGCAAAAAGCATAGTGTACACCTATGCCCTGCTGAACCAGTATCCTGATATGCAGTGACTGCTCTCCAGTGGCACAGAGCAGGTTCAGGGGTCACCGGTGACCTCTGACAGCTGCAATCTCCATCACTCCCTTCCTGGGCAAGCTCCTGGAGAAACTGGCCCTCTCCCAGCTTAACCTCCATGCTGAATCTGTTGGCAGTCTTCATGACCATCAATCTGGCTTCAGAGCAGCCAGAAGCACGGAAACTGCTCTCCTGAACATCCGCGAGGACCTACTCCTGAACCTTGACTCCAACACTCCGTGTGTTCTCATTCTGCTCGATCTCTCTTCTGCCTTTGACACTGTCAACCATGCCATCCTGCTCAACCATCTCCGTGATAACTTGGGTATCACTGGTCAGGCTCTGGCGTGGCTGACCTCTTTCCTCTCCAATCGACCCTCCCAGGTCCAACTGGGGTCCTTCCTCTCTGACATCTTTTTCTCCACCTGTGGTGTCCCCCAGGGATCAAATCTCTCTCCCTGGCTGTTCAACCAGTATCTGGCACTCCTTGCCCACCGCATCGCCGCTCTCTGCCCCAACTTTCAGTGCTATGCGGACAATACCCAGCTCATTTTCAGGCTACCCTCGGCCTCCTCCTCTCCTTCCCTCATCTCTGACTGTCTGTCTGCTATCAAGGCATGGTGTGCCGCCAATGACCTCTGCCTTAATGCCAGTAAGACTGAGATTCTACTCATTGGCACACCCACTCCCTCCTTCCCTGCAGCTCTCTGGCCGGCCTCTCTTGGCCCTCTTCCTGCTCCTACCTGCAAGGCAAAAAACCTTGGGGTTATCTTCGACTCCACACTCTCCTTCTCTCCTCATATATCTGACGTCTCTAAGAAGTCACACTACCAGCTGCACCTCCTCAGAGGTATTCTTCCCTTCCTCTCCTTCCCCCAGAAGCTCACTGTCTCACGAGCCCTTGTTCTCTCAAAGCTGGACTACTGTAACAGGCTCTATCTTAATCTGCCTGCCTCCACTCTCCGCCCTCTGCAACTCATCCAGAACAGAACTGCGAGACTTGTCCTTGGCCTCAAGACCAGGGACCGTATCTCTCCAGGACTGAAGTCTCTACACTGGCTCCCAGTGGCTGCGAGGATAAAGTTCAAAACCCTCTGCATTGTCCACAAGGCCTTCTGGGGCCTAAATACCTTCAACTCTCTCTTCCTAAATATCTTCCTTCCCGAGCCCTTCGCTCATCCATCTCCAACTCCCTCAGGGTCAGCCGCTTCTCGAAGCAACAAGCTGGGGGTAGATCTCTCTCCGCGGCAGGGGCCTCCCTCTGGAACAGCCTTCCTGCCTCCCTGAAACTTGAGGAGAACCATCTCCGGTTCCGGAAGCACCTCAAAACCTTCCTCTTTGCTTCTGCTTTCTCTCTCCCTTTCCCCTGCTAATTCTTCGCTGAATCTGCACCGAATCTGCAACTGGGCCACTCTCACCAACCTCGGTCCTGGGCCCAGCCACTCTCCACTTGCACTGTCTCCCTGGCAACCCCTGCACTGCGGGACTGTCTCTGTATCCCTACAGCCCCCGTTCCCAGCACTTGTCTGCACTTACCTTGCACTTGCCACTAGCTGGCCCTTTATTTATTTTATTCTACTCACCTTGTACTGCACTTACCCCCTCCCCTTCCCCATGCACTTTCTCCCTTCCCCCTACCCCTGCACTTGCGCGATCTGAATGACACCTGGCCTAGTAGGATCGTTGTCTGTCTTCCCCTTGTTCCCCCCTCCCTGCCTCGTCGCGCCTTGAAACACTTGTGTATAGGCACGTTACAAATGCCATATCATAGCATATCATATCAATGCCAGCCAAGTCATTTCGCTCAGGGGCTGCATTTTCGATATACACCCCTGTTCCCAAAACCACATAACTATGAGGGTTACTATCCTTTCAGCAGTTGTAAACTTTAAATATAATCCATAACTGAGTTTAAGTCATGGTGGCTAGTGTCTCCCAAGCCACATACATGTTATGTTGTACATGTGCCAGCACTGTGAGCTCAGACCTTCTATGGAATGTTTATGTGTACTCTGGCTAGACAGTCTGGGCTGCTAACTTGCAGGGCAGGAGACTGAATGCTGGGCCTCTCCTGTTATGTCGGCTAACCCCTCTCTCCACCAGGACAGCCTCTGAGCAGGAACTATGCTTGAAAACAGGCATTTAAGGGCACACCCATCATAAAAGGACTAGCCCCACTGCCAGTTTCTGCATACCAAAAGAGTCTTCATTTCTATTGACAAGGGAATGGGGCATAATGTGTATAGTCAAAGCAAGTTCAGCATAGTTGGAGGAAGATTTTACCATCTTGTTCTCTGTCTATCTCCATCCTGTCCCCTCCAATTCCTTTGGCACAAAACATTTTTAGTATGATGTCAGAAGGCAAAAAACACGTGTCACAAGCAAAGCGGCTGGTTCCCTTACACAGGCCTACTTTAGTCCTATGAGCTGAAGATGTTTGACTTTAATTATAGGGGTCTCCCACTCTTTTTTGGATTCAATCGTGAGCAAATACCTGAGAAAAAATTAATTGGTCCTCTGTTGAGAGAGTTGACTTTCCTTAGCCTCCACAAAGACAGAGTGTTGAAGGCAGAGGAGTACTCTGTTCCCTACCTATCCACAATGCACATTGGCAGTGACCTGCTACTAAAACAAAATCTGCAAGTCGTGCAAGTCACACTGCAGCCCAGGAACTCATTGTGGTGAAGGACTCCTAAAGTGTGTGCTTTGGGAGCCTGATAAAATGGACCCGAAACCGCTAGGTGGGATCCACAGCACCATAGAGTCAAGATATCCAGGATGCCTGTGTTCCTGCTCTTGAACCACTGCAACCTGTGGTAGGCAACCTACCATGACAATGCCTGAGCCTGTCCTATTCCAGAGGCTGTGAAAGGGAGTTGAGAGGAAATGCAGTGCCTCACTCCCCCGATTGTTGAAAGTTGTTTGAGAATCTTGGTATTTTTGTAACTTCTCCAATGCCTGTCAGCCTCTACCGCCTCTATCCACGCCTGTGTCCTGTGTTTTTTTTCAGGACTGCCTTTGCTCGAAATCGTAATACAAGGGCAAAGAAAATCCAGTGCAGAGCTGCCAGATTTAATTAACTGCCATGGAATGCAATATCCAAACCCTGAACAGTGCAGGATATTGGGATCCCACCACATCTAATGCATACTGGGTCACACCAGAGAAAAATAAATAACCTCACTGCATTCAGGATGTACACCCAGACCCAGCAAACTGATTCCAATTGCCACGGCAGGATGAACTCTGGATTCTGAAAAGGGAATGTGGCTAACCAGACTATTTAATATATACAAAATATGATCATACCAGAATAAAAAGCTAAAAAGGGCAGTTGGAATCAGGGGGTGGCACAGAGCAGGGCATTACAATCCTGCCAGAGATGAATTAAATATATTTAGTTGAGGTTGGGAGTGGAGTTGGTGGACTAAGATTCCAGGCGGTGGAGAAGAGTTGCCATCTTTCATGAGACAGTGGTGGTCCTGTCAGAGAGTGCAGGGAAGGAATTGTGTGAAAAAGGCAGTGGTACCAGTTCAGAGTAGTGCTGTGAAGTCTGTGAAAGGTGTCTAAGAGGGAGATCAATGGGGAGAAAGGTGAAAGGGAGGGTACGTGGCTATGAGGGTGAATATGTAGTAGTAGTGGGGAGGGTGGAGTGTAGGTAGGGGATGATAATGAGAGACATGAGGGGAGTGTGCGGAATTATCAGTACTCAGAGGGAGTAAAAAGAGTGTTAATACCAGTGTGATGATGGAGAGAGATGATATGATATGATAAGTCATTTATAACATGCCTGTACACAAGTGTTTCTAGGTGCAACAAGACAAGGAAGAGAGGACAGAAGGAGGACAAAACAATGATTTTACTAGGCCTTGTGTTATTCAGATTGTGCAAGTGTGGGGTGAGGGGGAGAAGTACCAGGTGGCCTGGGGGCAGGGAAGAGTGCAAGTAACTAGTAAGTGAAGCCAGGAGGTGGCTCATAAGTGCAGGGACTGTAGGGTTGCAGATACAGTCCCTTACGTGGTTGGGAGACCCCTAGGCAGTGCAAGGGCAACCGGTCATGCAGGAGCCTGGTCCCGCAAGCTTAGTGGCTGGCCAGGTAATCAGTATGACAGCAGATAGGGGCATCAGCAAGGGAGTGGGAGAGAAAAAGCAGAAGTGAAAAAGGAAGGTCTTGAGCTGCTTCCGGAACCCTTTGGTGGTCTTGCTCAAGTTTGTGAGAGGCAGGGAGGCTGTTCCAAAGGGAGGCCCCAGCAGAGGACAGAGATCTGCCCCTCACTCTCTGCCTGGAGAAGCGGCTGAACCTCAGAGAGTTGGAGGTGGATGAGCGAAGGGCTCGAGAAGGAAGATGCTTAGGAAGAGAACATTGGATGTGGTGTGGACCCTGGCCCCAGAAAGCCTTGTGAATGATGCATAGGGTCTTCAAGTTGATCCTCTCAGCCACAGGGAGCCAGCAGAGAGATTTCAGGGCTGGATGGATACGATCCTGGGCTTGAGGCCAAGGACAGGTCTTGCAGTCCTGTTCTGGATAAGTTGTAGAGGGCGAAGAGTAGAGGCAGACAGATTTAGAAAGAGGCTGTTGCAGTAGTCCAGCCTAGAGAGTACCAGGGCTCTGGAGACAGTGAACATCTGGGAGAAAGTGAGAAAAGGAAGAATACATCTGAGGAGGTGTGTCTTCTTAGAGACATAAGAGATGTGAGGAGAGAAGGAGAGGGTGGAACCGAAGATGACCCCAAGGTTCTTAGCCTCACTGAAAGGAGCAGGTATAGGGCCCAGGGTGGGCGGCCAGAGTGAGTGAGGAAAGGAAGCAGCAGGTGTTCCGATGAGGAGGATTTCAGTCTTACTGACATTAAGGCAGAGATTGTTCGAGGCACACCATTCCTAAATAGTGGAAAGACAGTCTGGTATGAAAGAAGGTGCAGTAGAGGCTGAGGGGAGCCTGTAGGAAAGCTGGGTGCCATCCACATAACACTATAAGGTAGACATGTGGTGGTCCAGAGGTGCCAGGTGGTGGTTAAATAGCCAGGGGGAGAGGTTAGACCCCTGGGGAACACCACAAGTAGAGAGATAGATAGAAGAGAGGAAATACCCAAGTTTGACCTGCCAGAGTTGATCAGTGAGGAAGGGGGTGAGAGAAGGGAGAGCAGAGAGAGAGAGAGAGAGAGGAAAGGAGGAGTTGCATTAGAGGATGAGAGAGTGAGTAGTAAGATTGAGGGGTAGGAGAGTGGAGGAAGAGGGAGAGAGTGGTAAGACCAGGATGCTTAGGGACAGAGGTGAGAGAAGGGCAAGGTGAGGAGAGATAGAATAGAGAGAGAACTGGTGAGATGAGTAGGGAGCGGAGGTAGTTGCAGAAGAGGGGCAGTGAGGAGGATTGAGAGTGCATTTGTAGAGGGGGCTAGTAAGATTTAGGGGAAGTAAATTGGATGTAAAGGGAGAATGAAGTAGTGACGAGAGGAGAGACATAGAGGGAGTGGACTTGTGGAGTTGGCCACATCAGAGGAAGCTGGAGAATCTCTTAGAAAGTCCTAGAGAGCAAGAGAAGGCCACAGTCTTTACAAGATCCACTTCAGTTAAGAAAGACAAGGATAGCAGGGGTTACCATTCAGTAGTGCAGTATCAGCGACATTGTGGGGTTAGGGATACCTAGGCTAGTGTGGAGGAAGCCCACGAAGGTAAGGTTTAGAGTGACACAGGGACTGCCTTACCTGGACTACCTCAAGTCTTTAGGATGCAAATACTGTTGAAATCAAGTAAAAGATCACTATCCATTACTCTATTCTGCCTGTGTGGCCATCCGTAAAAAATGTAAATTTAGTTGCAGGGATATAAAGGTGAAAACTTAACGAAACACAATCCCTGAAATTCAGCTAAAGCCACCTTATCTTCATGTCCCATTTAGAGCAACCTATGACCACAATGATGACATCACAGATGACATCACTGACTACATCACTTCAGCCGTGCCCACTGTCCATTTTAGAACACTATCAGACCACTAGCCATGGCCTTCGCTCATGGCCAGTGGGCATGGCCACTCTATATATTAAAACTCTTGCAACCCATTGCTCAAAGACGCTCATCGATCACAAACTGATTTCAACCTATTTTGACAGTGGTATTGTTTTTAGGCAATCTGCAGTGAGATTCCCTTATTTGCCTAAAAAATGACCAGCTTCAAGAATACCATATGCCCAGGTTCTTTTGCACCTATAGCGAAAATCAAAGGCTGGCACCCAGTGAACATATGTCTTAAAGTAAAATATACAAGTGTAGTTTAATTGACTTTCTCCTTAGATGAAAGTGTGCAAGACAAAATAGCATTGGACTTTAAAAAAAAGTAAGAACACCTGAAAAATACCTATAACAGGTAATGTTCCATGAAATATGCTGGCAAGGTATAAAAGGTGTTCACCTTTTAATCCCAGCCATCTGCCGTGAAATATTTATTGGAAAACAAAATCCCAATTCAAAAGAAGTACTTGTGGTCTTGTGGGTAAGCGTCCACACTGGGAACAAGACAACCTGAGTAAAGTACTGGTAGCCAAATACTTGAGCATGCTTGCCAGCCACAAAAAATGTGTCCTTTACTTGTGCCCTGAAAAGCAGCCACAATTAGTGGAAAATAACTGCACCAGGTTAAAGGATTGCAAACTCTCTTGCCACATCATGTGATAATACTCACGGCTTATTTGCCCTTTCATCATCTACCCTCCTCGCTACCATGTCTGGCTTTCAACAATAATCTACTTTATAAAGATAACTTGAAAAGCTTACATACCATAGTGTCACTCAAATATATACATTCTCATAGAACTATGTATGGGGAGAAAAAAAAGGTGTTGGTGGTGGGTCCCCTTTCTGGTCTCTGTGCAGGCTCTCCTTCCCCCTCTTCTTTCTGGTCCTCTGCCTATTTGCCTGTGGAACTGGGCTCCTGCCCATCACCTGTTGCTCAGGCGAAGAATCTTGCATTCATGTTTGCCAATTCTCTGTCCGCCATAGTCCAGGCTAGTTCCATCTGCAAAGTGGGGGTCTATCAACTAAGGGTCCTTCAAAAGGTTCTACATTTCCTTCTGGCTCATCTTCATGCCCTAGTAGGCTACTCCCTTACTCTAAGCTGCCCAGACTACTGCAAGTCTCTCTTTTCGGCTCAACCCCTCTACATTTTGAACCGTCTGCAGCTATTGCAAAATTGTGCGTCCCGATTTGCTACTCTAACTCTTTATGGCTCTAATATTTCTCTGATCCTCTGGTCACTTCACTGGTTGCCGGTTCAAATGCAGAACATTTTCAAATCTCTGTGTATAGTTTGCTGGACATACTATGGGCTGGGAGCTGAGTACTCACAAGAGAAGTTTCTGCCGTACGTACCTACCTACTCTCTCTGCTTGTCTGAGGCTTGTCGTCTTTTGTTTCCCTGATGCCGTCTTACCCAGATGGGTGGCCGCTCATTCTCTATTGTAGCAGCCAAATTATGGAACACTCCCCCTTTTTCTCTTTGAGCTACGGAAGACCACTTCACATTCTGTCGCCTAATGAAAACCCATCTGTTTTATGCAGCCATATTCTTGTCATTCCTCATCTCCATGATGCCCTTGGTGAACGAGCTTTATAAAAATATATCACATAACATAGCAGATGTTAGGCATAAAGTGTACAATTATGGCATTACCCCCACCCCATCTTGACTCGGAGACTACAAATACCAGAATGTGTTTCAGCAAAAGACAAATAAATTGTCTCTGTGTGGACAACTTCCAAGGACTGACAGTAGCACAGTTAAAAAAATAAATGCGGATGCCATGTCTTTCTTAGTTTGTTTGAGATATTTGAAAGTAAGAAAATGCACAACATTCAGGACTGTACGCTGTTGCCAATCCATGCAGTAACCGCAACTGACCCAACTTAGCTTTTGTTAGATCCATGGTCGAAAGGTAAGCAGCATTACCCAGCCTTTCTATCAGATCGTCGATACGGGGCACTGGGAAAGCATCAAAGGCAGAGATGGCATTTACCTTTCTAAAATCTATACAAAACCTCCAGCTTCCATCAGGTTTTGCCACCAACATGTTAGGGGAGGACCAAGGACTATTAGAATGTTTGATGATGTTGCCTTCTAGCATGTTCTTAACTTCCTGAATGATGGTATATTTTCTAGTCTTGTGTAACCGATAATTTTTCAAGTGTACTACTTTGCAGGAGTACAGATGTGATGACAAATATCCTTCACTCCCAAAGGTTTATCTCGAAACACAACAGTGAACTACCTTATAAGGTCACATAAATCTTGCTTCTGATAGTTACTGAGGTCTGGTGAAATGAATGCTTTGCTCTCTTTGTCTTCTGGTAAAAGACAGAATATTATTATAGCCTGGGACTCTGAAGGAGTTTCTTTCCATATCTTCAATAGATTCACGTGGTAGGCTGGGTTTTAAAATGGCGGTCTGGTTGTGAGATCTTAAATTAAGGACTCATTTGTTCTAGTACTTCGTATGATCCACAATACCTGGATATTAGCTTATTTTCAGAAGAAGGCAATTGTAACTGCACCTTTTGGCCTACGGAAAAGGACCTCAACAAAACCTTTTTTATCATAGAAGATATTTTGTTGTTCCTACGCTTTAAACATATGAGTGTGGACTAGCGATCTAAAGGATGTCATATGTTCTTTCAATCTACTGGCAGTTTAGGAGAGTGGAATTTGGGCGTCCTCTCTCTCTTCCCATGTTTCTCTCAGCACATCTAGGACATCGCATGGTTCTCGTCCATAAAGGGGTTAAAACAGGGAAAATCCTGTTGAGCCAGAGGCTGTTTTCTGTACTGCAAACAATGCCCAGGGCATCATACGATCCCATTTCCTGCTCAACTAACTTTTGAAGTATGGTTTTGAGGGTCTTATTACATTTTTCCACAATGCCATCTGTCTAGGGATGGTACTCAGATGTTCTGTTGGTGGTGATGTGCAACAGTTCTTTAACTTCCCCCATACGCTTGTCATGAAAGTTGAGCCCTGGTCAGTCATTATTTCCTACTCAAGAGAAGGAAGGGATCAGGTGTTTTAGTATTTGTTATGTTGTGTTGGCTCCCAGAGCTAACGTCTCAGGATAGCATTTGGTGTAATCTACAATCACCAGAATGTATGTGTTTCCCAGTTTGGAAGTTTCCAGGGGTCCCACAATGTCCATACCAATGCGGTAAAATGGAGCACCAATTATTAGTAATGAATTTAAGGGAACTGGTGGTGGTATGTGTTTTCTAGTTTTCTGGCAGATGACACATGCTTGGATGAAGTTTTTAATGTTAGCATGAATTCCAAAGGCAAAGCAAGGCGAGGCGCTGCAGGACTCATCGGGAGAGATTCCTTATTTACAAAACACATTTCGTATAGTTGCTTGTTATTAGAGTTTGGTTTATGGTGAATTTTCTCTACTTTTTGAGAGATCCTCAACCCTATCAGAAGACACCTCTTGCTTTACTCAAGATTTTTTCTGCAATATACTCCACAGTTCAGACCAGTTACAACGGTCACTGTATGAAGAAATCTACAGCTACACTGTTTTACAAGCAGCTGTAGACACTCTACAGCCACCTACATTATCAGTAGATCTTGTATTTGTTTTAATCATTATATTGGTGACACTACTCCTGACGAAGGTCCCTTTAACTACCTATAGAGGACTGAAACATGTCGAGCACATGATAAAGGTTTATGTGATTCTACCATTTGGAATAGTTACATGTCAAGCAATTGATAAATGTGTCTAAGAGATCCGAAGCAAAGCCTCTCTAGACTGACCGATTCTCGATCAATCAAGATCGAAGCCTAGTTCAGAAGACAGTGATTGTCACTATTGAAGATTTGTATTTTATATACAGTGTTTTTAGAAAATGGTAAAGTTTTTATAACTTGTATTTTCATGACTTAATAAATTACGAATTGATTAATTTTTTTACCAGGTATGTGTTTGATGTTGATAACTGTTGACTAGAGCTTTCTATCTCCTGTTTAAATCAAGTTCTCACTACCCATCATAAGGTAAAGCTTCCACCCTGGTGGTACGGATGGGATTCCCTCCTTAAATTTAGTGTAGCATGAATTCCAGGCCAGTAAAACGTATATGTGTCTAGTTTTGGACTGCCCCAGATGGCCTCCCACCAGATGTGAATGGACTATCTCTAAGATCACTTGTTTGTGACTTTTAGGGACCACCAACAGTGTTTTACCAGGCCCAAGGAAGTGATGTATCCTCATTAAAGAAGTCCATGCTTCAAAAAGAAAAAAATGTCCTGTTCTCACAACTCTCTGGCTCTGATACCACTTGCAAAAATGCTTCCGGTAGCATGGGGTTGTTTCTTTGGGCAAAGGCTAAGTCAGGAAGTGTTTTGGACTCTTCTTCTTTAGCTTTTCTGGGTTCAGGGTTGGTTGAGCCAGCTGTTGTCTCATCAGCCAACCCAAAGCCTCAGGTTTCACTATCTGTACTTTCCTTCCAGGATGCTTCCTTGGGCCGAGGGAACACTGCTTTCTCAAGCACCCCTTGAGCAATTGTATCCCCTTGATGAATTTGGAATGCATCTGTTCTGTGATTTTGCAGCAATAGCTTAACATTACCTCTAATGTCTGGTTCTATTATTCCCGCTAATACATCAATTCTAAACCTCCAGGCCAGACGTGATTTGGGTGCTAGTCAAATGTATATATCAAGGGGTGGAATTAGTATCAAATCAGTGAGTATTAATCTTCATTCACCTGTAAGAATTGTTTCATCCATACTACTACAGATATCAAACCCAAAAGAGCCCTTGTTAGCTAAGGAGGGTTCTCATGCTCTGGCACTTAGCTTTTCGAATCTTAGGGTCCCCTATTTCTATCGCTTGAGCTGCATCCCACTCTGACACCATGTGTGAAGACATCATGAAGCAAGTAGAAGGCCAACTTGCCCTATGCTACGGTGGGATGTTCCTACCTGAACGAAACTAAGGAAAGTATGAGTCAAAGAGTTCAACTTAAAAGTCTTTCTGTATCCTTGCCCTCACAACTAAAGCTAACCAATTTAGGGATGTTAATGATAAAAGAAATGGTGTTTAACACAAAGTTCAGAGCTTCTTCCAGCTCTCAACTTCCTCTTCAGCTCTCCTTCCCCAAGTTCAAGAAAGTTCCACAAAAGTCTCAAGATTAACTTTCCCAAGTTCAAGGCACTATAGTTCCACACAATTCTTGGGGTTTTCTTTCCCAAGTTCAATGCAACACAGTTCAAAAAAAAGCTTGGGGTTCTCTTCCCCAAGTTCAATGCAAGACAGTTCCTCGAGTCTTGGAGTTCCCTTCCCCAAGACTTTAATTCAGCCACTTGTACTTGCTTTTAGTCTTTTCAAAATTTCAGCACAATTCTAGGTCAACCTGACCCTCCTTCTGGATGGCAATACCAGTTTGCTTACAGTGCTTCACTCTGGCTTGTTTCACAATGTTTTTGGTTTCACAATTTAGAACTCACTGGTATAGGCACAGTTATCAGACCACACTGTCCTCCCATCACAGGTTGCACACCCAGGATCCCTAGGCTCTTCAGCCCACCCAGGCTGTTCTGTACTTGACCCAATGTTCAGAGTCATATTCACTCTACACACCCAGGAGAAGACTAAGATCGGAAGGAAAGTGCCTACTGGTCGTACCCAATTTCAAGATGAAATCAGGGTTGGGTAGATCTTTTCTGGTACTGGCACCGAAATTGTGGAACAGCCTTCCCGATTCACTGAGGTCAGAAGCAAACCACCTTGTATTTAGGAAACGGATGAAGACATTCCTCTTCAGATAAGTTTTCTAGTGCTAGTGGCTGTCAGGTCTTCCAAGCCAACTGTTTCACGTCTCTTTACGCCTGTTCTCTTCTCTTCTATGTTGTAATGTTCAAGCGCCCTGATGCCTGCGGGCTACCGGCGCTATATAAAAATATATACATGCATACATACATAATTAGATCCTCTTTGTCAGCCTCTTGGCTTAATGTGCAGTTTTATACTCTTCTGGCGCTTCCTAGTTAGCCTCTTGGCTTTACCACAATGTGTTACTCACCTCATGACAGTCTTTGGTCTTGCCACACTGTATCCATTCATAAAATTCACTTTCTGGGGGTCTTATTCACGTCCCACCTTACTATGACACTCTTTCACACTTGCGTTCTTTTCTGTACGTTGTTTTGGCATGGGCACTTTCCCTTTGGATGTCATCTGCCATTTGCTTTGCCTATAAAGCTGTATTCAATATGCTTAATCTCAAGTTTTCATTCAGTTCAGTATTCAATATGTATAATTCAAATTAGTTTAAAGTTTTCATTTAATTTGATACTTTGTTTCATATGCGCAGTCCACTAGTAGAGCCTTGGTCTGGAGTGACATTCCCTAGCACTCGCCAACCTTTGACGTTCCTCCCGGTGACTCTGGCTGCTTCCTTCTGCTTCTCAGGTCAGCGGGTAGGCCTCTGCGAGCCCTGCTAGCATGCTGGGTGCAGTCTTGAACACACCGGCAACTCTGCTGTCTCTGCAGGGACGCGGACGGCATCCTGCCTTCTGTTCTGCTTGGTCGCAGCTCTTGCTGCTTATTCTCGCACACTGAGGCTCTCACATCTGTGACAGCCCAAAGGCCCCTCTCGCCTTGGGCTCCACCGATCCTCTGGGATGTCAGCTGGCATCCTGGCTCCTTTTCAGGTCCCACCATGTCTGCCTCCTCTCGAAAAGGGTCCCCCTCTGGTCTTTCCCACACATGCCACCCTGTTACTCTATCTACTGTTTTCTGGTTCTCCATTTATACACCTGCAACCACTTGACAATTTGCAGGTTTGGAATCTCAATTGGGCTTGCCTAACTATAATTAAAGGGACATGTCTGACCCATACAATACTCTGCAGGCATTTTCGTCATCCCAGTACTGGAGTTTTGAAATCGGTTTTTAGTGTTCATTCCTCTCAGTCGCCTCTTCTTCATCCCAGTTCTTTCAGAGGTAAAATGTGGGGAAATTAAGGGAGCTGGCTGACAGTAGCCTAAAAAGGCTGGTGGAGGGGTAGGTTGGTCTTCAATAGGGAAAGGGGGATACCATATCTTTCCTGTAGGCACCCAACCCCAAACCTCAACAACCCTCCCCCCACGTGATCCTCCTCGTTTCTCCACCCCCCTGTTTAGGATCCAAAAGTGGTGGCCTTTCCCTGGCCACCTGAGAAGAGGATCCAGGGGGAGTAGGAGTTGGGATACCCTCAGGTTTCTCACACTACTAATGCTGTGTCAAATCAAACATTGAGATGTATGTATTGTAACTGTATGGGGCTATTGGGAATTGTTTACACTCAAAGTACATTTATTCTAACAGTTTAAAATGAAGTCACACTTTTTATTTGTTGCAATTCTTTAATGACATAAACTTGATTAACACATATTTCATAAATAACATTGAGATGTATGCATTGTAACTGCATGGGGATTTTGGGAATTATTTACACTCAAAGTACATTTATTCTAAAAGTTTAAAATGAACAGTCACACTTTTTATTTGTTGCACTTTTTTAATGTCATAAACTTGATTAAAACATATTTCATAAATACGTTGCTGGCATGGTTCATAAAACCAACTATTTTACCTACTGCTCCATTAACTAAACTTTCTTCAATATGTACATTTCTTTTTCAAATAACTTGTTTAAGACAGATATTTAAACAACTATCAAGTCCTGCTTGCCTTGATGCTGTTTTTTGCATGTCATTAAGGGGGTAATTCATAGAATTCAGTGCACAAGTGGCGCACGTGGCTGGCGCACAGTGTGCAGGTGCGACAGTCTGCACCAGCCGCTTGCGCCAAATTCCATTTCCGCGCACAGCATATTCATGGATTTTAACATCCATTACCAGCTGTGGCGCAGAGTGGTGCAGCGACCCTGCAGCAGCGCCAGTTACGCCCCCAACCCCTCCCCGTGTGCCATGTACAGCGCACAAATCCCATACATGGCGCACAGGCCAGTGGACCAGCATACAGGCCCCCAACCATGAAAACGCCCTGCGCACCCCTCCGAATACACGTACCCCGCTGCGCGGGGGGAATCACACGCAATTGGCACTGTGCGAGCGGGGTATGTGTATTTCGAGGGTTCGCGGGAGGTTTGACATGCGATTGGCCCTGTGCGAGCGGGTTACGTGTATTGCGGGGGTTCGCAGGAAGTTTCACACGCGATTGGCCCTGTGCGAGTCGGGTACGTGTATTACTGGGGTTCGCAAGGAGTTTCACATGCGATTGGCCCTGTGTGAGCGGGGTACGTGTATTACTGGGGTTCGCAGGGAGTTTCACACGCGATTGGCCCTGTGCGAATGGGGTACGTGTATTTCCGGGGTGCGTGGGAAGTTTCACATGCAATTGGCCCTGTGCGAGCGGGTTATGTGTATTTCAGGGGTGCACGGGAAGTTTCACATGAGATTGGCCCTGTGCGAGCAGGGTATGTGTATTTCGGGGGTTTGCAGGAAGTTTCACATGCTATTGGCCCTGTGCGAGCGGGGTATGTGTATTACTGGGGTTCGCGGGGAGTTTCACACGCGATTGGCCCTGTGCGAGTGGGGTACGTGTATTTCGGGGGTTCGCGGGAAGGTTCACACGTGATTGGCCCTGTGCGAACGGGGTACGTGTATCACTGGGGTTCGCAGGGAGTTTCACACGTGATTGGCCCTGTGTGAGCGGGGTACATGTATTACTGGGGTTTGCGGGAAGTTTCACACGCGAATGGCCCTGTGCGAGCGGGGTACATTTATTTCGGGGGTGCGTGGGAAGTTTCACACGCAATTGGCCCTGTGTGAGCAGGGTACGTGTATTACTGGGGTTCACAGGGAGTTTCACATGCGATTGGCCCTGTGCGAGAGGGGTACGTGTATTACTGGATTTCGCGGGAAGTTTCACACGCGAACGGCCCTGTGCGAGCGGGGTACAAGCATTTCGGGAGTGCGCGGGAAGTTTCACACGCGATTGGCCCTGTGCGAGTGGGGTACGTGTATTTCGGCGGTTCGCGGGATGTTTCACACGTGATTGGCCCTGTGCGAGCGGGGTACGTGTATTACTGGGGTTTGCAGGAAGTTTCACACGTGATTTCGCTGTCAGAGCGGGGTACGTGTATCCAGTGGGGTGCGCGGGGAGTTCCACACGTCAATTGGCAGTGTGGGTCCTCCCATGTGTGCCCTCTACCCCCTCCATGGCCCCTGCAGGCAGCCCACACCACAGGGGACTACCCAGCACCCCTGGTCATGTCCCGTACGCAGCCCATCCACCATGGGCATGCCCTCCAGCCAGCCCACATGTCGCCTTGCACTAGTGATCACCAACTCATGTCCCCCAACACCCTCACCCCCCAGCAGTGAGGGGCAGCTGCCAGCAGGCCCCGACACATGTCCCCCAGCACCCTCAACCACCCAGCATTGACGGGCACCTGCCAGCAGGCCCCGACTTATGTCCCCCAGCACCCCCACCCCCAGCAGTGAGGCGCAGCTGCCAGCAGGACCTGACTCATGTCCCCCAGCACCCCCACCCACCCAGCAGTGAGCCTCAGGCCCTGACTCATGTCCCCCAACACCCCCACCCACCCAGCATTGATGGGCACCTGCCAGCAGGCCCCGACTCATGTCCCCCAGCACCCCCACCCCCCAACAGTGAGGGGCAGCTGCCAGCAGGCCCCGACTCATGTCCCCAGCACCCCACCCACCCAGCATTGATGGGCACCTGCCAGCAGGCCCCGACTCATGTCCCCCAGCACCTCCACCCAGCATTTACGGGCAACTGCCAGCAGGCCCCGACTCATGTCCCCCAGCACCTCCACCCAGCATTTACGGGCAACTGCCAGCAGGCCCCGACTCATGTCCCCCAGCACCCTCACCCCCCAGCAGTGAGGGGCAGCTGCCAGCAGGCCCCGACTCATGTCCCCCAGCACCCGCACCCCCCAGCAGTGAGGGGCAGCTGCCAGCAGGCCCCGACTCATGTCCCCCAGCACCCTCACCCACCCAGCAGTGAGCCTCAGGACCTGACTCATGTCCCCCCCCCTACATGACATAAAGATGCACAATCATGGCCCAAATCTCCAACAAAATACCACAGCACGTCTTGAGACACAATGATTTCCCAATCCACCCCACACTGACATGCCTATCTCAAGACAGAAACCAAAAGTCAACTATGTACATCAACACATGTCCGTCACACACACACACTGGTTGGCATTGATTGTGTAAACCCACATTTTCACATGAGTGAATTAGACACATGGAAGTAAAATACCATAATGTATTATGGACAAAAATAAAGCAATGAAATTAAAGCATAGAAAAATTGCAAACATGAAATGAAAAGCATGTCCAAAAGATGAGTACATGAAAAGTATAACCAATCCAAAGAAAACCAAAAGAAAAATAGTCCAAACTCGCCCTCCACCAAAATCAAATCCAAAGGAAACGTAAAAAATAAAATCCATTAATCCATGGTGAAATCCAAAGAAAAAGTTCAAATAAATCCATTGTCCAACTATGTACAATCAATTGTCAAGGGTCCATGAGCCCAACGAAAGAACAGAAACCTATGGAAAAAACGACCTAATAAAAAAACTATATACAAATGTGTGGAGCAAAGTCCAAACACCCCAAAATAAAGGAAAACGAAAATGAAACCTAAAACTAAAAACTATATACAATGGCGCCGGGCTAGTCCGACGGCTCACTTTCCGATTTCCCGGGCCAGAGCATCATCGAACTCCTGCTCAATGTCCTGGAGGCGGTCCTCTTCCATGGCCCCGAGGGTTCGCAGGGGCGATGCCATGTTGGACTCCAACTCCCTGCGAATAGCCTCGAGCCACTCGGCTCGCCTCAGTGCCCTCCGCATGGAGTTCTCTGCCCTGACCATTGTGAGCCGTGCCTCTTCTGCCTGCCGCCGCTCCATATCTATACACCGGCCCAAACGCAGCCACATGGAAGACACACCCATTCCAGGGTCCTCCTGCCCTCTGGCCGATGCCTGCCCCTCTGATGTCGATGGCCCCGAGCCATCATTGCTCCCACCTAGAGCCTGCTGCTGCTGTCTCTGTGCCCTGTCCGGATGATGCCTGCACATCCTCCATCAGCTGGTCTCCAGTTGTTGTGGTGTCCACCCCTGTTGGACCGCCGACTCCCAACTGTGGCAGGGATGGGATCTCCACCAAGCTGGCTGTGTTGGTCAGGCCAGGTCCACAGGGGGCCCTGGTGGAATCTGGGCCGGAAGACGGCAGGGAGAACGACGGGTGAATAGTCTCCACAGAGGAAGAGAGGTCCGCCAGAGTGTGTGACACATGTAGGAACCCACCGACCAGGGCCCCTCCCAACAGTTGCACATCGTGACGCTGCTGTTCGTGATGCCATGCGTGCTCGACCCAGGAAGCACGCACGTCATCATGAATATCACGCATGCGCAACGTGACACCAACCAGGACGGAGCCCATACAGTCATGGGACCCCTCATCCGCAGGTAGTGGAGAGGCAGATGACGTGGCACTCCCCCTACCTGCGGACGGGCTTGGGACGGGGCATCCATGCTGGTGCATGGTGATGCAGTCACAGGGTCAAAGACAGCGACTGTCATGATCACTGCTTCCAAGGAGCCAGGACCAGCCCAACGTCCTTGGAAGCAGGCCCCTAATCCTAAGCCTAGGCACCAGCCGGTCCCTACTGGGACCTTTTGGACCTTGTCCTGGCGCCAGTGGCACCAGGCTCATCAAAGCCATCGGTCCCGGCACTGGAAGCGCCGGGCTCATACTATATGTGAAGATGCTTGGGTGGACTTACCTGCAGCAGACCATGCTGCTTACTTACCAGCTACATAGGAATCCTCTGTAAGCCGGAACTATTTTCTTACCTGGGTGGGGCAAGCTCCATGCCCTGGATACAACATTGGAACTCTTCTGGAACAGGAACTCTTTTCTTACCTAGGCGGGGCCGTGGAGGAAGACGCCTCATCACTCCTAGGCTATTTAAACCACACCCGATTGATGAAGCGTGCTTCGCGTTATTCTGCATCTGCAGCAGAACGCTCACCGAGTCTGTTCCAGCTTTTCTTCTTCCGATCCTGTACCTGCAAGAACAATACTTACCATTCCAGTATCCAGTCTTCAGCAGCGCCTGTAAAAGACAAGAAACAACAGGTGAGCACGACTTCACATGCAACGCATTCCTTACCTGGTCCATCGGCAGCGACCATTTCTTCACGCTGCACCTCCGCCTGTGGAGACAAAAGCATAATTATTACTCACCGGCAATCCGCGAATTCCGGATGTTTTCAACACTGCAACCCAGCATCTGAAAGACAAAGAAGAGACATTAGACAGGTATTTACTTACGCCCATCGCGCTCTCCACAATAGAGCGCCTGCAACTACTCCGGCGTTTTCATCACCTCTTCAGCACGAACTCACAGCTGTGAAGGAAAGAGACAGTTAAAGCGCTTGCATATACTCACGCATTTCCAAGCGCTTCTTTCCAAGGCTCTGGCTCCAGCTTTGGCTCTCTTCATACCATCTTCTAACGCTAGAGCCCTGCAAAACAAATAGAACAAAACATTATTCCGATCCCTGTTCAATACTTACGTGTTCACGCACCTAAAGACTATATGGACTAAAAGGTGTCCGGAAGCTCACCGCTCGTGCTGTTAACGGCGGTTGCGATCCTCTGATGTTAAGAGGCCTACGTTTCACTCAGTGAAGGAACTGGCAACGGCACCCTGCACCAGACGCAGATGGAGAGCCCAGCATTCACCTATCTAAGGTGAGCACGTTTACCTGGGGGCTCTACGAAGAAGCTAGACGAGAGAGAGAGAGAGAGAGAGAGAGAGAGAGAGGGAGAGAGAATGACACTCACTTGCCCAGATCTTTAACCCCATATATTCTTTCATATGCAGAAATCTCATCCTTCGAGTTCGACACACAGTGCGAAGAGGCTCAGCCCCAGAAGCCAATCGAGTCCTGCACATCACTTTTCGAGTCACAGACTCCTTCCTGCCTAGACCAGCGCCTCCGTGGGAATCAGGTGAGCGTTACAGAACGCGAAGCCCACCACAAAACTCCTACCCAGGCGCAATGGAAACCTCGGACACAGACCAACTGGCCCGATTGCTTGGGGAACTAAGAACAGAGGTACATGCAGCTCGTCAGGAAACAAACTCTTTGAGAAGAGAGCTGATAATATCCAAGGAGCGAACGGAAGACCTCGCTAGGCAATTACTACAAACACAGGCAGGACAGACTCCTTTGCCCGCTCCAGGAGTAAGTTACCCTTCTGCATCCTCAAATCCAGTGCAAATCAATCTACCCGGTAATGTGCCTTTGGCTCCACCCGAACGCTTTTCTGGTGACCCAAAGAAATTTGCAGTGTTTATCAACCAGTGCCGCCTACACTTCTTATGTCGCCCAGCTGCCTTTCCAACAGACCAGACCAAGGTGGCTTTCGTGCTTTCTTATCTCAGTGGCAGTGCCGTAGATTGGTCAATCCCTTTGGTCACTCAGGATGATCCGGTCCTTCACGATTTTCAGGCCTTCCAGTCCAGCATGGAGAAACTGTTCGCAAGACATGCCCAGGGGCAGGCCTTGGACAATGAACTCCTTTCGTTACGACAGGGTAATCAAGACCTCTTGACTTATATTGCCTCATTCAATAGACTTATAGTGGAAACTCAATGGCCGGAGGATAAAAGAATAACGCTTTTCTACAGAGGCCTGCGTGGAGAGCTCAAGGATGTGTTAGCTCAAATTGTGAATCCTCCACAAGAATGCTCAGACTATATTGACTTAGTTGTCCAATTAGACCACCGATTACAGAACAGAAAGGCTGATCGTTCCAGATTTGATACCCAAGTGTTTTCTAAACCACAGACCTCTACTAGGGGAGCCGACACCGTGGAACCCATGCAACTAGGGGGCATGAAAGGACCTTTAACTCAAAAGGAGCGGGAAAGAAGAAGACAGCTGCAATTATGCCTCTATTGCGGTAACTCGGGGCACTTTCTTCGAGACTGCCCAGTGAAGCCAGCTAAGAAGGCTGTAGGAGCCGCAGATACCTGTACCCAAAATTCTGAGCAGGGAAACGACCTAGCCCGACAAGTGTAGAGGTCCTCTTGCCGAGCGTTAAAATCTGTCCCGTGACCTCGCATTTCATGGTGCCTATGGTCCTCATTAGCCCAGAACGTCCGGATCGTTTGCACGCAATTGAAGCTTACATCGACAGCGGAGCAATCGGTAATTATGTGGACCGTGAAATGGTATCAAGGATGAATCTACCTCTTGTCCCTAAGGCAGTAAAAGACGTCATTACTACAGTGGATGGCACGGAGATAGCCTCCGGACCAGTAACGCATGCCACCCAAGAAGTGACGTTAGTGAGCCAAGATGGACACCGGGAGAAAATCGTGTTCGATGTAATCAAGGCCCCTCAGTTCCAGATAATTCTGGGAATTCCTTGGTTAGAGAAGCACAATCCTCAGATCGATTGGCGAGCAAAGATGGTTCAGTTTCCAGAATGTTTTACCACTTGTTATCCTCGGCCTGATGTTTCACTGGCACCGATCTCTTCCGAGGTTCCCAAATTACCTCCCGAATACCAGGAATTCCAAGACGTCTTTCGGAAGGACCAAGCTAACACCCTGCCTCCTCATAGGTCCTACGATTGTCAAATAGACCTGATACCCGGAACAACTCCTCCTTGTAGTAGGATTTATGCCCTCACCGAGCCAGAGAATCTTCACCTCAGACAATATCTGGACCAATACCTAGCTAACGGGTTTATCCGTCCTTCAAAATCTCCAGCTTCCTCGGCTTTGTTCTTCGTTCCGAAAAAGGAAGGAGACCTTAGGACTTGCATAGATTACCGCGCCCTGAATCAAATCACTGTTAAAAACAGATACCCGTTACCTTTGATCCCTGAACTCCTGGACCAAGTCAAAGACGCATGTATTTATACAAAGTTGGATCTCAGAGGAGCCTACCACTTGGTACGAATAAAAGAGGGCGATGAATAGAAGACGGCATTCCGCACCAAGTATGGGCTGTTCGAATATCAAGTGATGCCCTTTGGACTTTGTAACGCTCCTGCTGCTTTTCAGTATTTTATGAACGATGTCCTTAGAGAACTCATAGATGTGTGTGTTGTCTACATTGATGACATCCTCGTCTATTCATCATCTGAAGAGGAACACCAGAGACACTTCAAAGAGGTTCTCGAGAGATTGCGTCAACATAACCTTTTTGCTAAGCTTGAAAAATGCGTTTTCAACGTAACTGAAGTTGAGTTCCTGGGATTCATATTGTCACCTGACGGAGTCCATATGGATTCAAAGAAAGTCGATGCAATCATTAAGTGGCCATCACCAACCTCTGTAAAAGGAGTTCAAAGCATGTTAGGCTTCGCTAACTTTTACCGCAGATTCATTCCTGAATTCTCTCGGATAGTCCAGCCCATCACCGCTCTGTTAAAGAAGAACAAACGTTTTGAGTGGTCTACTGAAGCCGAACAAGCTTTTCAGGACTTAAAAGTTAAATTCATTTCTGCACCTGTTCTAAAACATCCTCGTCCAGAACTCCCCTACATCGTGGAAACGGATGCTTCTAGTCTTGCTATGGGGGCAGTTTTATCACAAAGAGATCCGGTCACACACCAATTACATCCGGTAGCCTTTTGGTCCCGCAAGTTCTCGGCTACCGAGATCAACTTCTCAATTACAGACAAGGAACTTTTAGCCATCAGATCGGCCTTTAAAGCCTGGCGGCATTATCTTTTGGGAGCCAGACACACAGTCACCGTAATGACTGATCACCGCAATTTACAATATCTAAAGACAGCCAAAGCTCAGTCTTCCAGACAGCTTCGCTGTGCTCTGTTTCTGGCTGAGTTTGACTTTATAATTACTTATCGACCAGGCAGTAAAAACGGAAAAGCAGATGCTCTCTCCCGAATGGGAGTAGATGAACATTTGACCAATCCAGAACCAATACCCATAATCCCAGAACAAAGGATTTTGGGTTTGGTCAGCGCTCAATCCTTTGAAGACATCAAGACTACAGTCAAATCACTCCTAAATCCGGCCGATTTGCAGGACTGGCAATTAAAGGGAAAAGAATTCTCAGTGGATCAAGACCTACCATATTTCCGAGGACGATTGTACTTGCCCTGTGAGAAAATACAAAAACAAGTAATCTCCTGTTATCACGACTCTCTAATGGAGGGTCACCCTGGCATTACCAAAACCATGGAAAAGATCAAAAGACATTTCTGGTGGCCATCATGGAAGAAGGATAATAGAGACTTTGTAATCTCCTGCGGTGTGTGTGCCCAGAATAAAAGTCAGAAGGAGAAACCAGCCGGCCTATTACACCAATTAGACATCCCTCCCTGTCCATGGCATACCCTGTCCATGGATTTCATCACGGACTTACCTCCATGCTCAGGGTATAATACCATTTTAGTAGTCGTGGATCTATTCTCCAAGATGGCTCACTTCATTCCCCTGAATGGCCTACCTTCAGCTTCAGTATTGGCCCGAGAATTCTTAGAAAACATCGTTCGGTAACACGGTTTTCCCTCGGTTTTGGTCTCCGATAGGGGAAGTCAATTCATCTCCCACTTTTGGCGAAGTTGCTGTCGTCTAGCCCAAATTGATGTAAGACTTTCAACCAGTCACCATCCCCAAACTGACGGACAAACCGAGAGGACAAATCAGACTTTAGAGCAATATCTACGTTGCATGCTCCAACAAACTGAAAACCCTTGGAAGGATATTCTTTGGATCGCTGAATACGCTTACAACAATTCGACTCATTCTGGAACCGGGAAGACTCCCTTCTTCCTATTATACGGACACCATCCTAGAACCTCTAACCTGGATCCTCCCCAAGAATTCGAAACACCTGCTGTGGATTACTTGCACTCGGAGATCACTCGTGCTTTTAAGGAAGCCACTGCCCATCTGCAAAGAGCTAAAGCTCAATTCAAAAAAGGAGCAGATCGACACCGTAAAGAAGCCCCTCACTACGCAGTAGGAGACCAGGTCTGGTTATCCACTAAGCACCTGCCTCTAAAAGGACCCCGCACCTTCATCCCAAGATACCTTGGACCCTATCTCATCTCTGCCATAGTTAATCCGGTGGTTGTCAAATTGGAATTACCTGCGCATATGAAAATACATCCAGTCTTTCATGTCTCCTTATTAAAACCAGTACAACCAGAAACCCGATTGACTAAACTCCCAGAACCTGTTTTGGTAGAAGGAGAACTTGAATTCGAAGTAAAGAACATCCTAGACTCCAAAATCGCCAAATCTAAATTATATTACCTGATTGATTGGAAAGGATGCGGCCCCCAGGAAAGATCTTGGGAACCCTCAGAATATGTCCACGCACCTCGTCTGGTCAAGAAATTCCATCTGAATCACGCCGACAAGCCAAAACCCCCGGAGAAGACACGCTTAGGAGGGGCCTTGAGGGGGGGTGCTGTCATGATCACTGCTTCCAAGGAGCCAGGACCAGCCCAACGTCCTTGGAAGCAGGCCCCTAATCCTAAACCTAGGCACCAGCCGGTCCCTACTGGGACCTTTTGGACCTTGTCCTGGCGCCAGTGGCACCAGGCTCATCAAAGCCATCGGTCCCGGCACTGGAAGCGCCGGGCTCATACTATATGTGAAGATGCTTGGGTGGACTTACCTGCAGCAGACCATGCTGCTTACTTACCAGCTACATAGGAATCCTCTGTAAGCCGGAACTATTTTCTTACCTGGGTGGGGCAAGCTCCAAGCCCTGGATACAACACTGGAACTCTTCTGGAACAGGAACTCTTTTCTTACCTAGGCGGGGCCGTGGAGGAAGACGCCTCATCACTCCTAGGCTATTTAAACCACACCCGATTGATGAAGCGTGCTTCGCGTTATTCTGCATCTGCAGCAGAACGCTCACTGAGTCTGTTCCAGCTTTTCTTCTTCCGATCCTGTACCTGCAAGAACAATACTTACCATTCCAGTATCCAGTCTTCAGCAGCGCCTGTAAAAGACAAGAAACAACAGGTTAGCACGACGACTTCACATGCAACGCATTCCTTACCTGGTCCATCGGCAGCGACCATTTCTTCACGCTGCACCTCCGCCTGTGGAGACAAAAGCATAATTATTACTCACCGGCAATCCGCGAATTCCGGATGTTTTCAACACTGCAACCCAGCATCTGAAAGACAAAGAAGAGACATTAGACAGGTATTTACTTACGCCCATCGCGCTCTCCACAATAGAGCGCCTGCAACTACTCCGGCGTTTTCATCACCTCTTCAGCACGAACTCACAGCTGTGAAGGAAAGAGACAGTTAAAGCGCTTGCATATACTCACGCATTTCCAAGCGCTTCTTTCCAAGGCTCTGGCTCCAGCTTTGGCTCTCTTCATACCATCTTCTAACGCTAGAGCCCTGCAAAACAAATAGAACAAAACATTATTCCGATCCCTGTTCAATACTTACGTGTTCACGCACCTAAAGACTATATGGACTAAAAGGTGTCCGGAAGCTCACCGCTCGTGCTGTTAACGGCGGTTGCGATCCTCTGATGTTAAGAGGCCTACGTTTCACCCAGTGAAGGAACTGGCAACGGCACCCTGCACCAGACGCAGATGGAGAGCCGTTTACCTGGGGGCTCTACGAAGAAGCTAGACGAGAGAGAGAGAGAGAGAGAGAGAAGGACACTCACTTGCCCAGATCTTTATCCCCATATATTCTTTCATCTGCAGAAATCTCACCCTTCGAGTTCGACACACAGTGCGAAGAGGCTCAGCCCCAGAAGCCAATCGAGTCCTGCACATCACTTTTCGAGTCACAGACTCCTTCCTGCCTAGACCAGCGCCTCCGTGGGAATCAGGTGAGCGTTACAGCGACATGCACAGGCCCCTCCTTGGTGACCTGTGCTGCCTCCTGACCCTGGCCCTGGACTGCACCACTTGCACCAGTGGTACTACCCCACCAGTCCCCATGTGCGGTCAGTAGCGGGCTCCTCCTCCTCTGTGGAGACCACCAACCTGGATGTCTCCACACCGCCTTCAGCCATTGCAAGCCCCTGTGGGGGCACATCCGGCCCTTACGCTACAGCCGTAGTGGCAGACGTGGCACCTTTCCCCTCGCTCCCAGATGATGGCAATTCCTGGGAGGGTGGCTGCGCCTTGCGTCCCCGCCCGGTGGAGGCATCCCCGCTGCTTGGCTCCACAGCGCTGTCTCCGCCCTCTTCTTCACTGCGTAGAGGGAGACATAGAACACAAGCATAAGGGTACAGTACAATATTCCCCTAGACAGGAAGCAATAACACATGAGTGGCACTGTCAAATGTCACTTCCATCCTGTCCCTCCACAATACATGGGTGAATGCACGCAACACACATGCAGAAACAGGCACGGCGCCTGCAATCAACATCAGCATCCATGTACAAGGGCCTCTTTTAACCAAAATGTTGCATTCAAACTCACATGCATCATGGCTCACACTGATCCCATGCACACACATCACCGGAGGGTCATGCATCATGGCTTGTACACCACAGACACAGTGGATAGACACAGTGGATACAACGGTGACTGCACTGCATGAGTGAATCTACACATCATCACGGACAAGTGTCATGCATCCATGGCGTTTCAAAGTCACACACACACTTGTCAGACACACACACATGTGCACCATACATGTACATGAGAGCAGCACCTATCCCTCACCCCCCTCCATGTCCAAGAACAGAGACTGGCATGCATTCATGTGTGCATTCCGCATACAGCTCCCCATGTTGCATTGGAACACATGCATCATCCATGTGGTTCACACATTACTGGTCTCACATGCATGACCATGATGTCCCTGCACACACACAGGTATAATAATGGGTACTCCCAAATATTTTTTGTTAACGGGGGGACAAGTCTGTAGACAGGGAGGGTAAGGAAAAAAGAAAAAAAGAAAAAAAGTCTCCCGACATCGGAACTGGTCCATGACGGAGCCTCTTGAGCGCCACTCACCGCTCAAGGGACCCTAGTGAGTTTGCTCTGCGATGCCACTTCTACAATGCAATGTCTAGTAACGAGTTAGTGTTACAATTTATACACAAGGTAGTAATTTCCTTTGTTTTTCTACTCTCCTTTTATTAGGGCCATAGATCAGGGGAATATTGAAGATACCCCCAAATTTCTTCTCCGTGGTCTTCTACTATTTTCTCGGCCACTGGTAGGTGCTTCCTTTTTTGGTCTAGATGTTGAGCCATTACCTTGAGACCATCCACAAGAGACCAGACCGTTCAATATTGTACTTTTTGTTTTATTTATTGTTTTAGATTTGGCTTGTCATACAGAAATAGGGTGAAGACGTTAAGCTTGTATTAAATCATCATTGTCCTGAAGATGGCCCAACATTAACCACGTAGACCACCGCAGACAACGATGGGACTATTAAAAGGGGCCGAAACATATGTCGACCTATAGAAAATTCGATTGTGTTTTTTCTCATTGTTTTCCCATATCTATAACAACTGATATGTTTGAAGAAATTGTTAACTTTTGCACCTAATTGTCACAGAATGTTTGCACCGATATGAATGGTATGAGTGAGATATGATAAAGCCTATGAACATATATATTTTTCTACAACAAACTTTTTATAGAACCTATTAAAGAGATTTATTGTTATAATTACTACGGCTCTGTTTATAAACTGTCTCTTCCCCAAGGTATCTGCTGTGGATCGACACACCAGCCCTGCAGCACCTCTACCAGGTGTGCCGTTAGACCTTAGAGAGAGGGGTAGTCAGTCTGTAACCTTGTTCTTATTTTCCTGCACACACACATCCATACATGGCCTATGTCACACATAGAGGCAGGTATCAGACTACCAGCACACTGCAACATGCCCTATCTCACACAGCAATGCTTGGCCACTTATCGCTCAACTCCAGACGTGTCTGCCTCCGAAGGATCTGGGCATGGAGCGCTAGGCCTACACGTTCCAGGACCCTCATCTGGATGTTGCTCATGCTGACCCAGCACCCCTCTGCATCCTCTGCCTTTGCGAGGCGCCGGGCCTTGTAGAAGGTCCTGGACCTGAAGTTCTCCCAGCGCTTCCGGACGTGCTTGATGTCGCGGATTGCCACCCCCTCCGCATTGATGGCAACCACTGCGTCCTCCCAGATCCTCTCCCGTCCTTCCTTGTTGGCGCGTGATGTTCTGAAGAGGGCATCATAATGCCCCAGGACATGCTCCACCAGGACACCAACTTCCTTCTCACTGAAGTCGGTGGCCCTCTGCCTCTCTGGCTTGGGATCGAGCGGTGGTCTCAGATGGTGTTTGCCCCGACAGGCGTGGGTGGGCAACTGGGTCCTGGGGCTGGGCTGTGGAGCGATGGTATCCCAGTCGGGAGTCTTCTGTTCCAGCAGGGGTGGACACAGCAACTGGACCCCTGCAGATGGCTGGCGTGCAGGCACCAAATAGCAGGGCACGTGGGCAGCAGGCAGGCAGCAGCAGATGGCTGGTGGGAGTGTGCTCGAGGCTCTTGGGGGCAGGATAATGGCCTTTTGGGCAGGAGCGTGGTTTTCCATGTGTTTTCGCGTGGCCAGCTTGATACGGAGTGATTTGGCACATGAAAAAAGTGCACGTCAGCGTGAAATCCGAGGAAAGGCCCTTAGCGGGTAAGCGCGTAAGTGATGTTACGCGCGCGGGCGTTCCCCACAACACGAGTGCATTGTGAATCAGCACGTGAGAAAACTGCACGTCACCGTGCTATTGGAGGAAAGGGCCTTAGGGCGTAAGCGTGTAAGTGATGTTGCACGTGTGGGCTGGCTTAAAAGATACAAGTATCACGCTATTTTCTTGTACGTGCTTTTTGTGGAGAGCGAGCGGGTGTTTCTTGTACTTCTTGTCAGTTCACACGTGATTACTTCACAACGTTTCCAGTTCGTACCCACATTAGTTACCTTGGATTTGTGAGGCGCACAGCTGATGATTGCTACAAGCGGTGGAATGACCTTAAATGCATAGCAAAGAACAAGCTGGCTTCCATTCATGCCTCTACATTGGTGACTGGCGGTTGGTCTCCACCAGAGGACGACCAACTCACTGAACATGAGTCTGTTGCTGGAACCTTCGTCACAGAGGAACAGATCCAAGGCGTGAGAGACCTACCAGATTATGAGGCATTGTCCGGTGAGTGCCCATTTAAGTGTGTGTAATCCATGTGTATGTTTCTTGGGTGATGTGTAATGATTGAGTGCCAGGTGAGGGCATGTACTCCTGAGTGGTATGGGTCACCCATGTGCTTCCTCCAAACCATTCAACAGCCTTGGGTTTGGCTATGACAGTATCCCTTCTGACCAGAGTAGCCAATTAGCGCCACATTACTGCAGTTGCCCTTGAACTGTCATCTTGCAACAACATTGTTCTGATTTTTCAGTGTTCATTCAGCCTGATTGTTTCAATACTCCCATTTTTGCAATGCATTTTTGTGCCCTAATGCCACATATGTGACATGCTTCTATCATAGATTACAACTCACATTGGCCCACATTTATTACCTTGTTATGGGAATGATTTGACCATTCAGGCTGATTGAGTAAGGGCCTGCTCACATTAATTTTTGGGGTCTGTTTGAATGTGGAACATGATTGTTGTTTCCTGTCATGTTGAAGTGACCAACCATCGATGTATCCATCTGCCTGCCATCACTGTATTATTGCACACTGGATGTGTTGCAGTGTGTGGGCATGCGTATTTTGTCACACTATTTTGCATTTTTCATCTCATTATGTCCATCTCACATGGATGGGTGACAGTACTCATTCACTGACATATGGCTGTACTTGACAAATGTACCATGGCTATGCTACGTGCCATCTGTGTGCTGGCATGTGTCATGTATGTGGATTGCCCATGCCACAGGCTAATATGTGATGCCAGTGCTATCCAGCATGCAGCACATGTGTTGATTTTCCATCTTGGAGTCCTCAGTATCTGCTTTTTGCCTCCCCTTCCAAATCATTGACAGTGCATGCATGCCAGGGTTATAGTCGTGTGGGACATGTGTTATTCATGTACTGGACCTCTGCCTTGTCAGGCCTATGTGTGTGCTAAGGTGCTCATGCCTGTTTCCATTTGTTGTCTTTCATGTTTTTGCAGCTGATGACGCACTTGATGCTGTTGAGGTGGAGGAGATGGTGCAGACCCAGGAGGAATCTTAGCCACGACCGGGCATCAGTGGAGGATGTCGTGTGGTGGTGGGTGAAAACGCTATCCTCCTGCAGACCATACTGTTCACGGGTGTCTCTGGTTGCACCTCCCCAGACCTCTATGATTCAGGTGCTGAATCGGACAGTGGGACTTATGTGCTGTCGCAGGTGAGTGTTTCTGGCAGGGATGCTGTTCTGTCCAACCCACCTGCACCGGGGGTAGGCCCCTCTATGGGGATGTCAGTGTTGGTAACTCCGCCTTTGGCGGTTACGGATGAAGGGTCACACTCCCCAACATCTGAACCTGTTGCTGGGCCAGCAGATCAGAGGGGGAATGCAGTCCTGCAGCCTCAGGCAGTGCCAGCACAGCAAGGTGCAGATCACCTTGCCTCAAACAGGTGTGGTGCCCGCCGACGTGGTGGCTGCATGCCACCAGGCAATACTGTATGGGAAAACACCATTTACAGTATAGCAGCACAACAGGGAGCATCGGTTGAAATGATGGCTCAGGCAATGGAGAGGGTGGCCATTTCCATTCTCCCCCCCCCGAAATGCAGATGGAGCAACAACAGCAGGCAACAGACTCCATTTGCCAATCACACAGGGAAGACATGTTGGCGTCCAACAGGTACCGACGGGCGGCACTGGTGACTCGGCGTGAAGCCATATCTGTAGATTCACAGGGCCACAGGGAAGCCCTGAGGTTAGAACTCCATTTCCTCAGGGAGACTCTGGGTGAACTTGAGGCTTTCCGAAATTTTAGGTCAGAACAGCAGCTGGAGCAGCTCACACGTTCTCTCTCAGCTGAGCTGCAGACAACTTGTGCGGAGATCCGGGCACCACGCGAGGTGCTGCATGGGGATCTCCGTACTATCATCCTCCAGAACGAGACCTTCCACACCCACATGCTTGCGACAATGGAGGACCATACCAGGGCTTTGTGTGGGCTGCCTTCCATAGCACCGCCACCTCCTGATGTTGCAGCAGAGGGTGAAGAGAGCGACAGCAGTTCTCCCACATTGGCATAGCCGTGCAGGCCATGAGCCCATGGAGGTTTTTTTTTGCAATATCCACGCAGGTGGGTGTTGGTGTGCACCCTGTCCCCGAACCTTCTGGGTGGCCTTTCCCCCTCCCCCCCCCTGGTCCACACATGGGCATTTTTTTTTTTTTTTTACAGTGTGTTGCCTTGTGTGGCTCCCGTGGGCATCCTCCACTGTGTGTTCCAGCTGGGCACATGCAGGCTTGTCCTGTCTTTGGGTTAGATGCTTGGGTTCATGACACACACACCCCTCCTGCTTCCCCTTTCCATGGGCTTGCAAAGGGTGTGACCAAGTGACAGTGATTTACACAGTGACATTGCGCTCCCATGAGCTGTGTGGGCAGTTTGTAGTCAAAACTCTGTGAACATCCCTAGTGGGGAATGTTGTTGTATTGAACACTGCATGGTGTATTGATATGTGCTTGTGCATCCATGTCTTCCTCCTTATTCACAGGTACCTTCTTCATGTCTTCACAAGGCCGTCTCCTTTGCAGATGCAGTTCATGTTGTATGCAGTACACTGACACATTTGCCTGACAACAACACTCTGCAGTTGGAAGGGGTCGATGTGCTGGCTTATTCAGGTTGTAAGACTTGCACTACTTTGATTTTGTACTGTCATATTTTGCCACTGTTGCTGTATTGTGTTGCTGGTAAGTATTTGTTCATGTATGCTGTTTGTTATTGATTACTGGGAGCATATAGTCTATGGCCTGTTTCCATTTGGGACAGTGCACTTTGTGACACTTGTGTCATGTGTTGCGCATTCATTTGGTTTCTTTCACATTGCATGACATGCCATGGTGTGTTGGGTAGCTGAGATGAGGAGGGGTTTGGTGACATTGCACTATTTTCATGTTGTATTTTGCATGGGGATAGTCATTCATGCAGCATAAATGTGTGTCTTTTTGTGACACAGCATTGGTTGTCTTTCAGTAGGTAGGGATGCACACAATGTAACACTTCCAGGTGACCAATCTCAGGCTGGTATGGTTGTGACAGTTGACTGTCCCTTATGTCATCATCATTGATTGTCAGCTGGTATGTGCCAGGGCTGTGTGCACTCCACAGGGGTGTGATTTTAGGTGAAGTAATTAGCCACCAGCTGCATATGGGCTGCCTCACCACATGCCCTTTCCCCTCCCATGCGCAGCAGCCGTGCATGTGGTTGTGGATGTGGGGGCACCACCATGTCCACCGGCAGACCCCGGCGGGTTGCAACGTTGTGCAGGACACATGCTGCCACTATGATCCTGCACACTACTGGGGGCGCGTATAGCAGCTGCCCACCAGAGCGGTCAAGGGAGCGAATGCGTGACTTGAGCACTCCGAATGTGCACTCCACTATGCCCTGGGTTGCAATGTGGGCGGTGTTGTATTTTACCTCGGGTGGTGTGGTGGGGTTCTGAATTGGTGTCATCATGTGGGTACTCAGAGGGTAGGCACTGTCCCCTGGGGAGGTGATGATGGGTATCATTAGTGGGGTTGTGACATTACTCAGTATCTGACATGCATGCATGTGCAGAGGCATTTATACTCACCAAGCAGCCATGTATTGCCATGCCGCCCAGCTTCTAGGTCCCGGTTTAGGGGTGACATTCTGAAAATGAAACTGTAATGGGTGGACCCTGGATAGTTGGCATATACTGAGGTGATGATTCCCTTGGCATCACATACTACCTGCACATTGATGGAATGCCAGTGCTTGCAGTTTCTATAGATGTGCTCAGTTGCCCTGTGAGGACGTAGAGCCACATGGGTACAATCAATGGCACCTAGCACTTTGGGGAAGTGTGCAACCCCGTAAAAGTCCTGGACGGCAGCCTGCCTTTCTGCAGGTGTTCTGGGCATGTATATGTGCCTGAGGACAGAGGAGCATGCAATCATGATGGCCAACACCCCCCCACTATGGCACTTGTCCGCTGAAATGAACCAGTGGCCAAGAAGTGCAGTACATTGAGCACCTTTTCCAAGGGGCTCAGTGCTTGGGAGCACAGGGTGCGTGATGTGAGGTCATCCTCCCACTCACTCACCAGGTCGAGTATTATTTGTGGTGGGAACCTGTACCTCCCATACACCTGGTCATCAGGCATACCAAAAAGGCTGGTCCTGGGTGTAAAAATTCTGGGCCTGGCTATCCTCCTCCTCCTGCGGTGTCCCATGACCACTGCTGCGAGGAATGGTATATTCATCGTAGCGTCTGAGCTTGTTTGTTGTTTGTGCGCACTTTTATGCTGCGGGGGGCCGCGTACGCCTGCTTCCTGCTGGCGTACGTGTTTCCGGATTAGCGCGTCTTTTTTGGCGCACGCGTTACCCCTGTTCGATTCCATGAATACGTGTTGTAGGCGCGCGTGTGGGCGTTCCGCGCATTTACCTCCTGTACATCCCCCGTAACGCCCATATTTTCACGCGTTGTTCACCATTCCGCGTGTTACACCCCGTGTTCCGCCCACTTTTCTTGTGTGCGCCGCGCTATGTGCGCTTTCGCTGTGCGCCTAGAGCACGCCATTTGATGACGTGTGCATCCGCATGCACCACGCACGATTTTAGCGCACATCCCAGGATTTACACGCGCACACACTTCCATGAATCAATGTGCGTGGCTAATGTGCGCAGTAAGTGAAGCATACAACCATGTTTAATCTAGGGTTGTTTGAATGCATGTGTCTTCTATGTGCAGAAGCAGACATTTGAACCGATCAATCATCTACATTTCCTCTCTCTCTTGTTAAAATAATTGACCAAAACATCTTTCTTTTAAGCATTTATCCCTTACACTAAGTAATGTGTTTTTTTCATTAAATTCTATCAAATCACCTGCAACCTCTTTGGCATGTAAAGGGTGGATTGACTATACATCTTACAAGTTGTTTCTCCTTTCAGGTTTATAATTGTAATTGTCACTCTCATTAATTATTTTCTTCAGAGTGTATGTTCATATGTTCTTCAATATGAACCTTGTCATGATGTCGGAGCCGGTCATATTACACAGTGGGCCTCATTACGAGTTGCCTGGTAAAACCGGGTTCATTACCGGCATGCCGGAATGAGCGGGTCCGTCCTCGTATGAACCCGCTAATAGTGGGTGATTACGAGTGCGTGAGCATGCGCGTCCCCCCATGCCGGTAGTGGCAATACCGCCATGCCGCTAAAGGGCCTCCAACTCCCCTATACCGGCATCGCGGGACCCGCCCATAGCGGTACCGCCTCATACCAACCCCTAAAAACCGGCATGGTAATACCGGCATGGTAATACTGTGTACGTCAAAAAACGGACCCGGAAATTACGTCATCACGCAGGAACGGGAAATGGGCCGGCGGCCATCTTTAAAAACACAATCCATTGCCATCCTCCATAACCACCAGCCGATACTCGGAGAGCACAGTGGAAATCCACAGAGGATGTCAAAGGCTACCAGGAACTCCACCCCTCGGCTGCGTAAACAGCGTTACTCAGACGCAGAGCTCACCATATTAGCGGACACTCTAGCTGCACATGCAGACACAATACAATCCCACGACAAGAAGCGGGAGGTGCAGCAACAAAAGAGGCAAATCTGGCAGGAGGTAGCCCGCAAGGTATCAGCGTTGGTCTCACCCCGCGCAGTGTGAGGGACTGCAGGAAGCGGGGGAAGACCCACGGTTGAGGGTACGCAATATCATGGCCACCTATCGGAGGGAGACCATGGCCACAGGCGGGGATGCCCACCCCCCTGCCAAATTCAAGCCCTGGGAGGAGACGGCCAGCAGATTCATCAGTCCTGAGTCCATCGAGGGATTATGTGAGATGGAGACGGGTGCGGCATCAACCGCGGAAGGAGGTGAGTGACCCTGCAGATCCCTGTAGGGTAGACCATGAAGTAGCACAAGTGAAGTGGTAGAGAGTCTAGGCAAGGCAATGCATGTCCCAACACCCACATGACCATACCCAAATACAGATGGCGGGCCAAACGCTGCCACACTGAAATGCATGCTGAGTGCCCATCGCTTAACCAACACACAGCCAACACACCTGGAGCTTGCCCATGTGATACTTCACACAAACCCAAAATCAACGGCATGCCACCTGCCATGCAGTGAATGCTTACATGCCCCCTCTGAAAACCCTGCGTGACACACCTGTAAGACATGAAAGCATGATCAAATGAATAATGAACAGCACCGCCACTGCCATGTCACACCATCACTGATGCCCTGCATCTCTTCTACCCCCCAGGCACTGATGAGGAAGAAGCAACCCAGGAGACAACTGCGAGGGCATCCACCTCACACCGAAAGAGGAGGGCAACCACCACCTCCGCTGGAGACAAGCAGGCCACACCCACACCTGTCCAAGGGGAGTCCCTGGAAGAACCCGCCTCCACTGGGGAAGAACTTGATGCCAGTGTGGAGCCTGAGGGAGACACCGAGGTGACATGCCCGGCCACCCTGAGCCCCGTGCCCACCCCCTCACCCCAACACCTGCAGTCACCCACCTGCAGTGAAGTTGATCCCTGCCTCCGTGACTGTGACCTACCCACCTCTGAGGAGTCCAGTCCCGAAAATGCCATCCACGTGACTGCACAACCCACCACTCCAGCCCCCTCCAGAACCCTGGAGACACGATTGTCGATGGCGGAGGCCCAACAGGAGGCCATGTTAGACCTACTCCGCCAGTACATAGCGGACGGGGAGGAAACAAGACGGGGTATTGCCACAGCAATTGCAGGGACCACAGTGGCCATCGAAGCAAACACAGCCGCTGTCAATGTATCGGCTCGGCTAATGAGGGACTGCCTGGGGGCAGTGACACAGGTGCTGACCTCAATGCTGCTTCATATGCAGTGGCCACGGCTTGCAGGAGGTGTGGAACATGCCAGCGAATCACCTACTACCTCCACACCAGCTTCATCTGTCCCCACCAGCCCAGTGCGCCACACATGTAGGAGTGCAAGGCACACTGAAATGCCACCTCTGGACAGGAAGAAGTCTGGGAAGTAGTGTGGGGGGACAATGATAGTGGGACACAAGGTTGGGGGTGAAGGGTTGCATCTTGTGGAGTCTATTGGGGGTGTTGGTGTTTGTTGGGGGGGTCAGGGAGTTTGTTTAGGGGGACTGGGAGTTTGTTGGGGGGTCAGGGAGTTTGTTGGGAGGGTCATGGAGTTTGTTGGGGGAGTCTGGGAGGGTGGAGTGGCACATTTTTGCTGTTGTAAATAATACACATGTTGTGATAAGAAAAATCCATGGCTGGACATTGTTATTTTTGTGTGCATCCATTTAATGTGGTACAGTGTTCAGTGCCCAACTCCCAACATTCCCTGTGTGCATGTCCACATTGGCCCAGTGTCTGACTGACACAAGTCTTTCATAGTCCCTGTGTTTCAGAAGTATTCGTGAATTTGTGCTTGGCGTACATCATGGCCATCCCGTGCATCAAATACTGGCAGCGGGGCTACTTCACCTCCGTCTCCATCCTCATCATCCTCACCTGGCCCATGCATGTCAATGTCAGGTGGCAGTGGTGCATTTCTCCGGACGCACATGTTGTGCAGAATGACACAGGCCATAGTGATCTTTGCCACCTTCTCAGGCCTATATAGGAGTGCCCCACCAGACCTGCTGAGGCAGCGGAACCGCCCCTTCAACAGGCCAAAGGTCTGCTCAATCACAACACGGGGAAAGGATGTGCACACGATTGTACTCCTCCTCATGGCTGTTCTGCGGGTTACGCACAGGGGTGAGTAGCCACGGCCTCAAGGGATATCCTCCATCACCTGCAAGCAGATTCAAATAGGTGTGTGTCACTCTGAACTGCCACATTCAGGGAGCACAGTCATGGCGGCAGCTATTTGGTGTGGCCATGCACATGTCCCTGTAAGCATGAAAAAATGTTATCTAGGTGCAATCTATACTGCCATGAGGTCTTGTAGTCTGGATGGCGTTCAATAGATGATGCAGGGTGTAATCATGCATGCTGAGGCAGATATGCTGTGGTAGTGCAACAATGTTTTGACTCCAATTCATGCTGTTCATTATTTACTATGCATGGTCACACTGCCCACATTGCCACACTTGCCATCCTGTTCATTCATGCATTGTTTGCCATCACCATAGTGGCCTGGTTGTGCCTCTTACTTGTTCTCATCGATATGCATTATTTGTGATATGTGGCCCAGTGAAGTGTCATGTACCGTTTGACTGGTTCAGGTCAGGAGTGTTTGGCTCTGCATGCATTCTCCAATCACCGGCTATTCCCACCCAGGTGCAGTATTCCCCCCCTTATGCATCCCCACACATCAGTACCCTAAAGCACTGCCATGGGACGGTTGTACAACTCACCAAGCAGCCAGGCACGTGGTACGCCATGTCGCTCCATGTGATGGGGTAGCATGGAATTACCCAGTAATATGGCATCATGTGTTGATCCAGTAAATCGGGCGCAGCAATGGGTGATGATCTTCCTGGAGTCACATACCATTTGCACATTGATAGAGTGGTATTGCTTGCGATTGCGGTACACCGCCTCTATGGCATGGGGGACTACCAATTCCACATGGGTGCAGTCGATGGCACCGACACAATTGGGCATGCCTGCCAGTGCATGGAAGCCTACTTTGGTTTCGGCTATCTCCTGGGCAGTCTGTGGTAGGGATATGTGGGTGCTTACGTGCTTCAGGAGGGCATCCAGCACTTGGTTCAGCATGCGTGAAAATAGTGGTTGTGAAATGCCATGCAGCTGGCCCACTGTGTGTTGGTTGGTGCCTGTGGCCAGGAAGTGTAGCACAGACACCACCTTTAGTAGTGGGGGGATGGCAGTGCGTATTCCTATGTGGCTGGCAATGTTGTTCTGTATCATGTCCACTATGGTGGTGATGGTGTCACGGTCCAACCGGTACAGGGTGTGGATCTGCTCAGGGGTTAGGTTGAATGGGCTGGGTCTGGTGCGAGGGATTGGTGGCTGCCTACGAGGCACTGGTGACTGCGCTGGTGGTAATTGCTGGGCCTGTCTCACCCTCCTTCTCCTCTTGCGTCTCCTCTGTGCTGCCTGTTGTTGCTTCTGTAGTTGTTGTTGTTGCTGCTGTAGTTGTTGTTGCTGTTGTTGCTGTAGTTGTAGCAGTATAGGCATGTCCTCCAGTGCCATGATTGCAACTGCTAGTGTTAGCATTTTGGTTTAGGAAGGGGTGTGGTGTGTAGGTGTGCTCCTTTTGTACTGGGCCACTCCACATTGCCTACACCTGTGGGGGGGGGTTGTGGTGTGTGGGAGTGCTCAGTTTATACTGGCACAGCTTCCATTGACTCCACCTGTGGGGATTGTGTGCACCTGTGGCAGCTGCCTTGTATCCTTCCTGCTGTTTGCGGGTGGTCTGAGATGCCTGTATGGCCGGCATCGTGCAGGCCATGATTACCGGCTTCGCGATGCCGGTATTTGCATGTATGCGTGGGTTGGAATTACCCCCTATTACCGGCATGCCGGTATTTGCTCCCTGAAGGGGCGCATGTACGCGCCTATGCCGCTATTAGCGGCACCATTGTTTAGTGTGCCGCTAATACCGGGTTTGCGGGTCGGAAATGCAACGGGACGGTAAACGATGCCGGTATTACTACACCAGCATCATTTTTGCCTTACCGGCATACCTCGTAATGAGGCCCAGTGAGTTGAATGCTCATCACTGATATCTGTCAGCAGCCTTCTGTGGAATGTTCAAATCCCGGCAATGTCAACTCGGCCTTTCATCCTTCTGAGTTTGATAAATGAGGTACCACTCTCTTGGGATAGGAATGTCATCTGTTATTTCAGCGCTGTGAGGGTGTGGAGCGCAACATAAGAAATAGCAATTATTTATTATTATAATAAATAATTGTTTGTTTTTAACTAAGGTCAGAATTGGGGACCTTTATACAAATCAGCAAGTGTTGCCAGATGTGTATTTACTTTTTGTTGGTTTACTGATTATAAATAGAAAACTGTGTTTTTCAATTGCAGAATTAACTAATACAATTTCTATATTGTCATTTATATTTAAAGATAACTATAGTATTTTGCCATTTAAAGATGTTAATTTATGTTCTTGTATTGTTCTAGACTTAGTTTGTAATCTTATGACATGTTGGAAAGTTTGCATTAGTTGGGTGATAATTGTTCATATAACTGTAACTCTTGTGAGATTTTGGGAAAGGACTGTGATGCAATATTATTTGCAATGGGACACATTGGTAATACATTGGTAATACAGTGTTGTCTACTTGTTTACAATAATGCATATACATTTTTAGGTTTTCCTCGCTGGGATTTGTTCCTCAAGAAAAAAACATATATTATAGGTGTAAGCCACATATTGTTGTTACATCACTGGTCTTGATGATTGGTAATATTTTATAGATATTTTCTAGTATATGCACTTGCAACACTCACATGCATGTAAAGGATATTGATTAATTTCAAAGTACCACATTTGTGTTTGTTTTGAATATTTCTTAGCCACTTGCCTGTTCAATGTGTGAATAGCCAAGTGCCTTCACAAAGTGCACTTTGCAAATGTTCATCTTCATTTGTGTTTTCTGAGAATTCTAATGGAAAGTATTGGTCTTATTATTATTATTATTATTATTATTATTATTATTATTATTATTATTATTATTATTGTATTTATTGAGTGTAGAATTAGATTTGTGAAGCAACATCGCGCTTTACAAAGGTATACAACAATACAGATATATAATGGAGAACTTTACAGAGGTATACAACAGCACAGATGGATAATGGAGTGCTTTTCAGAGTTAAAAACAGAACATATATGCAGCAGGGGTAGGATACAGAGGTGCACAGAGCATGGGTACAGTTGTACCGGGTGGTGGGGAGGAAAGGGGTGGCCAGTGACTAGCGAGTCATGTGGCATGAGGTGTGACGTGATGGGCTAGGTATTGAGGTGGAGAAACTCCTTGAAGAAAGGGGTCTTTAGATATTTTTTGAATTGTAGGAGCGTGTGGGCGAGTCTGATGTGGATGGAGAGAAGGTTCCATAATCTTGGGGCTTAGGCAGTGAAGGCTTGTTTTCTGGTTCTTTCCTTTTTGCAGTAGTAGATTTCAAGTCTACACTTGTCCTGGCTCCTGCTGGTGTGCTGTCCACCGGAAATGCAGAGTTTCTCTGTGCGGTAGATGGGAGACATGAGTGTGACTGCCTTATAGATGCTTCAGCAAGACATGAAGGTGATTTCTGCGTGCACTGGGACCCAGTGAACTTCTTTAAGGGCCAAGGTGATGTGGTTGTAGCTGCATAGACCCTTGATGAGGCGTGCAGCCATGTGTAGGAAATTTCTTAGGGGCACAAGGGAGTACGATGGGAGGCCAACAAGGATTGCATTGCCACCATTCAGGTGAGATAGGACCAGTGCTTGAATGGTGGCTCTAAATGTTTCCGGAGAGAGGAAGGGCTTGACTTTCCACAGGAGGTAGAGTTGACGCCAAGCTGTCTGAGTTTTCTTAGCTATGTGTGTCTTGTAGGAGAAGTGTTTGCTGATGAGGAACCCAAGGGACTTGGCAAAGGAGGTGAGCTTGGGTTTGAAGCCCTCAGAGTTCATGGTTGATATCCAGATCTGTATGTCTGGGTGTTCGATGTTGTTGGGGAGGAGTAGGCATTTGGTTTCGGAAGGGTTGAGCTTCAAGAATGCACTGGACATCCAAGACTGGATCAGCGAGAGGCAGGTTTTGAGCCTATTGATGTCCTTGATGGAGTCGATCTTAAGGTATAGCTGTGTGTCAGTGACGTATTGGTGGCTGTGGATGTTTTGTGTGTTTAGGAGGGCTACCAGTGACTCCATGTATAGATTGAAGATCAATGGGTAGAGAATGGATTCCTGCGGGACTCCACAGGTCACGGGTAGCATTGGCGATCTAGAGGAGTCCATCTGAACAAACTGCTGGCAGTTGGAGAGGTAGGACTTGTACCAGCATAGGACAAGGTTACACCGATGTAGGGAGTCTGTAAGCGCCTGGTGGTCGACTGTGTCAAAAGCAGGTGAGAGATTGAGTAGAATAAGGAGGCGGCGGTTGCCATAGTCAAGGATGTTGAGGGCGTCGCTGACCACCTTTATGGTTGATTTTACCATGCTGTATCTGGGTCTGAGTCCAGATTGGTAGGTTTGGAGGAGATTGTTGGTGTTGATGGATTCCTGCAGTTGTGCGGCTGCTGCTTTCTCAATGATCTTACCTAGGAAGGTAAGATGGGTGATGGGGTGATAATTATCTAGGTTGTCAGGGTCCAGAGTGGGTTCCTTTAGTAGAGGAGTTTTTTGGGTAGATGCAAAGGCGTCTTGAGTTACGGAGCTATTGGTGAGCTCCAGGTAGGGAAGGAGAGTTTCTACTGGGAATATCTTGAGGATGGATGCTGGGAGGATGTCATCTGTATACAATGTGGCTTTGAGAGGGGTCAGGGTTTCTACCAGGTCCTCTGTCGAGAGTATCTGCAAAGTTGCCCAGGGTGTGGAGATTTCATGAGGAAGGATGTGAGGTGGGTGTATGGATGCAGAGCTGGTGTCTATGGGCCTCATTACGACCCAGGCGCTAATGGGTTAATGGCGCCGTAAAAGGCTGTAGCGCCGTTAACCTATTAGCGCCTAATTACGAGGTCCCTTTGCGGGACCCGACCTTAACGGCTGGTGTAGACCAGCCGTTAAAGTAGGGACCCGCAAAGGGACCTTGGTGCTAATTACGGTGCTGCAATTTGCGGCACCGTACTTAGCGCCTTCCCCATTCCCATTGAGCCCTACGGGGTAAAAATGGGAATGGGGAAGGGCCATGGAGGAAGGGGGAATTACCTCCCCGCCAACCTCGGAATGGGGTGGTAATTCCCCCTTTCTCCATGGCGGAGTCGGTAACTTACCGGCATGGACCATGGTGCTAATAGCACCATGGTCTTCCGCCAGGGTCGTAATGAGGCCCTATGTGCTGGAGAAACTTGCTGATTTTGTCAATGAAGAAGGTGTTGATGGCAGTGGATTTTTTGGTGGAGTGTGGTAGGGCAGGGTCAGGTAGTCGGTTGACTCAGTTCTTGACTGCTTTGAAGAGTCTTATATAACAACACAGACTTCTGCAATTGCTTCTAAACTTTGCTTTTTCAGTGCTTCCTTTAACTGTAAATGAAATAATGATTTATTTAGCAGGGTACATTTTCCAGACTATTGCACCGAATGTCCCCCTAATCATGTATATTGTTGCATATAAAATCAATAGGTTATTACAACATTTGTATTTTTATCTGTTTTTGCATTTGTAATATTTATTTGCACATTACTTTAAAGAATGAGAATATGGCTCATGTATTAGACAAGTTTGTGTACAAGTTCAGTGTTTGGAAGTGTTTGTTTTTCCAAGAGGATTAATAACAGTGTCATCACTTGTTGCATTTAAAACTTAAAGCAAATCATGAATGTGTTCATCTTTATAATTAAAAGCTTTAATGCCAAATTGGAGGCATATGTTATATTATTTTAATACAGTGCATTTCTTATACAAAGTGATGCTCTGAATTGGAAGTATGTATCGAATGTCCTAACATATTTTCTCAAAATATTTGTTCAGTTTAGCATCCAACATTTTTAATGGGACTTTTATAGTTACGTGGTAACTCTCTCTGTGCATTGACAGTCCATTGAAATAACTTATTTTGTATAAAAAAAGCCATATGAACATTTTTTGAATATGATATTTTTGCCATGAATTTGAATGTGCCTTTTCTAATATTACGTTAATTTCTCTATTGATATTTTCGTAAGTTTGACCATGTATGCTACAAATCTATTTTTTTCTATTGCTTATGTTGTAGTTTTAAGCCCATTTTTGTGATTTGTCTGTTTTTTGCCTTTTAGAGAATGTATTTATTTTCTTCAATAATGTTAGAATTGTCACTGTTTGTTTTGCATTTTGTATTTGTCAGCTTGAGAATTCTTTTTTGTACATTATTACTAGAATGCATTGTATTATTTTGAATGCTTAATCTTTGTACACATATTGATTGATAGTATTTTTTCTTGGAATTTTGTTGAGCTGTGCATGTCTTTTTACCCATTGGTACTAAGAGGTGTTGTCTGTGGGGCAGAAATGTAATAATAGTAAGTTAAAATACAAAATTGTTTTGTTAATGGGAATATAAAGTTGTACATTGATTGTGTTTTGGAAATGTGCATGCATTTTTAATGTGTGCATTTAATACATATGCAATCTACATACATTTACTGCTGTGTTTAACAGTAGCTGGTTTTAATTATTTTTAGTAACATATAAACATGATGTTAAAATTACACATTTTCATGTAAAATACATTTATGAAATTGGCGATGACTGTACATTTGAAGGGATCATTTTTAAAATGGAAGTTGTACTTTTGTAAGACATGCCAAACACTAGTTTGTACCCCGTGTTTTGTATAAATATATATTTTTGTGATATGTGATTTGTAAACAAATTAGTTTTATAAATGGTATAATTTACACATTTACATTTTAAATGTTTGAAAATAAATTTAAACAAAATTTTGATTACTTGTCTTTACATAGATGAGGTTCATTTTCCCAAAATGTAGCTGTTCTGATTAAAGTGCCCCATAACCAAAGATTTCCTAACATGTGGATTAATGTATTTGCGTGCAATAAGGGACATTTGTTTTGTAACTTTTCTTGTCTAGTGCTTTGAAATGTTTATAACAGTTTTTTTTAAAATGTAAGCAAATCATACACACAAGTAAAACATGTGAAGTGTATACACATGTGATAGCAAACATGAATACTTCTAATATTTTTTTTTTTATTGTGCAATTAGTTTAGTACATTAAAACTTTAAGCACATTTCATATCAAAATACATATCAAAATTATCAACAAACACATCATTCTAATGTTTTCTTCACATCTAAAATTTCTCTTCATTACATTAAAGTACACATGATTAAAAAACGTTATCCATCACTGAAAAAATTCAATCTAGATGTATGATCTCTCAAATGTGCAATTTGGGAGTTCATCCGCTTTTTTCTGAATCTCCTTCCATATGTCATGGGCTGTTGTGCTTGCTAACATAGATGTTGCCCCATGTATAAATGACCAACATTGGTCACCTAAACTGTCCTCAAGATTACTCAGATATTTTCTGTAGCCCTTCACATACATGGATATCAAGCTAGTTTCTATTACTTTATTACAACACCTGCATAATCGTTCTGCATAAAGAATGTCAAACCATGCTCCTGTAAACACTTCGAATATGCTATACCTATGTGTTAATGCTCTAAGGGACATGTATGCACATGGATATTTTCAAATGTATATGTTTACTTGTAAATAAAGCTGTGTTGACTGTTTCATTGTATTAAATGCATATAACTTAATGTGTTACATATTTGTGAACTTTGAGTCCTTAGTAAAAAATAAATGTAATTTACAAACATGATGTGTACATATTTAATATACACGTATATAATAGAAATGATATATTTAACATTTTGTATTACATATATTTTAAATAATATTACAATACTTTGCCAAATATGAAGCTTATGAAATAAAATGTTGTGTTAGATGAGCCACTGTTTCTCAGTAATGTGAAAAGGGTTTTTTTAAGATCTTTCTACTGCACTTTTATGTGGTGATCTTTACAGTGCCACAATTTTCACAGAAAGAGGACATTAAATGTGATGTGCACAGTGATGTGATGAATGATATTTTCAACAAATTATTAGATTTCATTTAAAACTATTATTTATTTTACCTTATGTTCTACTGGATTACATTTTACTTACACATGACTAAATTGTTCTAGAATGTTTTAAACAAAAATGAAAGTATTTTATTTGAACCAATGAAATGCAATTTAATTAGTATGTAAAGAAAGCTATTTGGGTATAATAAGAGGTATTTTAAAAATTGAGCAAAGTAAAAAAACATGTAAAAATAAAACATTTGTAACATTCAAAATGTTTTACATTTTTATTATGATATATTTTTAGGAATACAGTTACTGTTTCTACTACCTTACATTTTGCATGTACTTATAGTCATGTTTGCATATGTATTAAGCATATTCTACAAATATTCCATAAACAGTAATTGTATATTCCCTTTTTTCTTCTGGTAGTCAACCATACATTTTCATTCAATAAACGAAAATTACATATAGCAATGCTTAATCAATACAATGTACAGTAAATCATTGGACATTTTTGAAATATTTAAGCCTTAGACCGAAACATTTTATAGGCATTTTATAGAATAAAATGAGAAAACAATGAATAGCTTTCTAGTAGACACATGAATGGTTTATAGTTCAGACATGAATTATCCTAAGTAGGACTGAAACAGAATGCAATTATTTCATCGAAGAGTTTCTGGTGCTTAGAGTGCTTCTTAAAAAATATGAAGAGGAGCATTTTGTAAACTGATTCTCAGCCAATAACAAATAAAACAAAGAGGGTTCTCATTGATAAATGTTAACAGCAATAACGTAAGGATCAAACATTGTCTTTTTGGGGATGCATAAGCAGGACAAAAAAAGATAAATGCAGCAAGCCCTACTTCGGGGCACCACAGAGTAAACAGCTAGAATTGTGCTGATTATACAGGATGAAGCAACAGCTCTAATGTGTAATGCATCAAAACAGGCTCTTGTAATCAGGACACATACAAATGTATGTTTAGATCAAAGTAAACAGTCTGGAATTCGACCTTTAACAAATAGGTAATGTTTTCTGCTCCATGTTTTCCTTAATTCTATATCCTCACGATCAAACATACTTTTTTAATTTCAAGGATGATTTTTTCTTTGTAGGTGGGTGATGGTCAATTGTTTCTCGGTTAATACAAATCAGAAGGTGCACAATATTAAAAACATTCTTCTTATTGTGGTGCAACCAGAGGATTGAGGATGACCTTACTTTAGAAGAAAACATGTGCTTCAAGATTTGCTTTTTTGTTTGCTCGCATGGTGAGCAAAAGAAAGACAGTTTAAAGGCAAGAGCATCCTCAATGAAAGGCATATTCAATTCTACATGAACTGTGAAACTAGACACTGAAATGGAAGGACTTAATATATCATTTAGTTAGCCATTTTACACAATTGCTAGTTTAGAGTAAGTTGAAATCCCCCAGATTGCAGCACCATCTGGCTACTGCTCTGAGCTTGGCATTATATATGTTAGGGGCATCTGCATTGACTTGGCCTTAAATTGTTTAGCAAAGTACTCTATTCCGCCAATAGCCTGTGTCATGTCATAGTCATTTCTTGTTTCCTAGAATGGCCTTTCTTCATCAGATTGCTAGTAAAAATCACTCATATATATTAGAAAAAGTCAACCACAGGATTCTAGTATTTAATTTTAAATGGAGACATGTGTTGTTATATTTGGCTAGTGAACAAACCATTCTGGTTGACTTTGGAATGTCAATTGAAAGATTAAGTCTCCCCATAAATGCCAAATATGATTCTAAAAGCCTTTGCAAGGATTGAGGAGTCTGTGCTAGCAACACAGTGTGATAGGCAAATGAGAGCACTGAAATCCTTTTAGGGCCACGCCGAGCAACATCTACTTCACAGACATTCAAATGTTTGGTTAAATCATTAAGAAGAACACTAAAGGAGCAACCAGGTAACAATGCATTATACCGCATTCCACTGGAAACTTGGAAGTGCAATGCCCATCAGGGCCTGAGGAAATACATGCCTTGTTATCTTTGTGTATCTGAGAAAGTAGGTGGACCAGATCTTCTGGACAATTAATTTCCCCCAGCAACTGCTACAATATATTTCTATTTACATCTATGGTCTGTGCTGAGGTACACGAATTCCAGATAATTCTTTTTCATTTTAAAGGTAGTTTGAATTAGCTATAATTAGATATAAATGGAATGCCTTTTCACTTGTTGCCAGATAAGATCTAAATCCTAACAGTACATCATATGATATATTTCCCTCATAAACCCAATCTTGTAAATGGGCAAGAACTAGTCAGCCAAAAATGGGTGTCCAATAGAAATATTGGTCTGTATGCATCGGGGGATCCCTGTTACCTCTTTTAAAAGGTAACAGGGATTGTTACCCTTTTTTTAAAAATGGGAAACAATATTGCTCATATTGCACATGTCCATGAGCCTGGTAAGCTACATTCTAATATCATATTGTTAAATACTACAGCTAAAAAAGGTGCCAAGAAACGTCCATGATCTATATAAATCTGCTGGTATAGCATCTCGTCCTGGACATTTACCGAAGGCCTGTTTATGGAGAGCTTTAAGGATATCCATATGTCTGCACCTTACTTTAGACCTTACTTTAGACTCTTGCATAAGCTTGTTCTGCAGCGTTAATCACATCCTCCCTTGCTTCCTCTTCTAATTAGTTGTTCCTATCCACCAAGGTTTTTTGTATTCTGCCCAGGTGATCACAATCTCTATTCTTTTACTAGTGGGAGATTTTAGTACTGAGAGAAGACTCTATCATTAAACCAGTCACTCCTGTTCTTAAAATTACATTGATTACTGGCATTGATAAAATGGTTGAAGATAAACATCATTAGGACATAATATGCTTCCAATACTTTGGCTAAGCATGTGGTGACATCATGTATGGTGTCAAACAAATGCTTATCTGGGCTAATTATCTTTCTATTAGTGTATTTACCGAGCTTGACATGCTATTTTCACCCTTGTACTAAATGTTGTTGTAAAATCTAAAATTGGTTTAACATTCAAGTTTGTGACTGCTTTAATTGGCCAGACTATTGCCAAGCCTAGGGCAAAATGATCACTATACAATTCCTGCTGCACATTAAAGTCTCAAACTAAGTCCAATTTTTCAATAGAGATAAAAATATGTTGATGAATTTCTTGCACTGAGGACTCATGAAGGTGTACTTCCCAAGTCATTGGAATGACTTCCTTGAGTGAGAAAAGCACCACTCAATTAGCCATGAATGTAGTTTTAAACTGTCGGCACGATGCCTGGGATTTAACATATTTGGAACTGTAATCTGTAAAGAAAGATGTTTTTCAGGATCTATCAAGTTTGCGGGTGGTCAATTGCCTAGTATTCCATTTTAATCTCCTCCCAAAATGAACCATTCAGGGGTTTCTGTGTTTGTTTCAATAATTGTATCCATTGTATGCATCAAAGTTGGGACATGTGATTCTTTGGTGTGATCATTGTAAAAATGGCCAAGATCTAAAACAGAGCCTTCATCTTTAATAGTTAATTTTAGAAACTGAAAATGTACTGATGCATTAGGTAGGATGGAAATAAGTAGCCCAAGTGAACATTTTATACAAAATCGACAGTCCACCCCTTGGTCTTCCTTGATTCATTTTAGTAGCTAATATATGATATGAAAGATAGCCAATGTCACAGGTCTCCAGTCTGACAATAATATCTGGGTGGATACGCTTATTAGAGCGACCCACGATGTTCCATGATATGTTCTATGATAGGATGGTCTGGGGGTTATGATTCATCAGGTTGTTGCTATCTTTGACTTGATTTGCAGGTGGACATTATGGGGATAGTCAGACTATTTCCTCCAGAGAGGCCAATACTTCAAAATATTTTCATTAATAATCACCCCACCACCATTATATGTCTGAGCTTTTCTCCACTGAATAGCATACACATCTTCTCCAGAAATTGGTGGGGCCTGGCCAGTTAGACCAGACGCCTGAGTTCCACAACAATCAGTGTTCTTCCTCAAACGTTCCAAGAGGGTAACTGCATTTGTTTATGCCCATATTGGGATCTGCTATTAGGTTTATTGTGGTAGAAACAGGAAAGGAGGAGGATCTTAAACTGCCTATTTGGGGTATTATAATATAAAAGCTTAAAATCCTGATTGGTACACCTGGACTAGCAAAGGAAACTACCACACAATCACAGCACAATTATTTCCTATTATTGCTCCCTGGTATGTATGTGTACATTATATACTTGAGTATTTTTTGCGGTTTTCGTTGGAATGTTTTATATTTCTCATGTATACATACGTACTGTTGAATGTATACATACTGCTATATTGAATGCTTGTGATGAAAGCATGTTTTTTTTTATTTATGCCTTTTGGTTACAATTTAAACATTTAACACTACAAATAGAAAAGATTAGTAAAAATTAAACCATTTCATCAAAATGTAAAACATTCCAATCAATCATGTACAACATTTTTAAAAATCTTAAAAAGGCACCTTCACAAAGAAACCCCATACCGATCAAGGAATAAGATATAATCTATGTTATCACATAATCACAGTTGGAATGTATTCAGTCGTTTTTCTATTTCAGTCCGTATATAATGCATCGTATAATTCAACACTGTGCTGCTACATGAGTAAAAAAAATGCCCACGCCTCTGCATTATCTATTAACTCTAAAGGAAACTTAATTATATTAAAACTTCTATCCAATAAAGGTTCACTACCAGAACATTGACTAAATAGATGTCTGGGGGTTTCGACCTCTCGTTCACACAATCTGCACCTTCATTCCACATAGGGTACCTTCATCCAAGCTCCCAATCTCGACCATGTATGTAACAAAAGAAGCAAATAAAACAACAAACTTTGCAGTTTTGAATACTTTTTAAATAAATAAAACAATCCCTAAAGGGAAACGCTTGCAGCACATAGCATTTGTAAAGACCTTTAGTAGATAACCATTTAGAATTATTATCCCTATCCCACGTGTAAGATTTATCCTTAATTTCTTTCATGGCAACTGAGATATTATAGTTAAGATTGATCTCAAAACCAATGTTATCTAAAAAAACAAAAAACTTCCTCTTTCCATAAACCAATTGCAAGATTAGGTGCCCCCTCTTAAGATTCTGTTAAAATTTCTGTACATAGATTCAGCATTTGTTGCCTCTGTTAACATATTCAAATAGAAACGAGCACTATTCACCCTTTTTTGTGTACTTAGAGCTACAAGATCAAGTTTGCTGCGGAGTGCTTCAACTGGAGTGCAATTCGATAATCCTAGCGCACAACTGCACCTCTTGGCCTCAAGAGAGACCAGCACTTCCTTTTTCTTGTTAGTAAATATTTCAAGACCATACAATAAACATGTTACAATGCTAGTATTATACACTTGTAATAGACACGCTTATACTTTATATAATTCTGTATAGAATTGAATTTTGTTATGGTCTTGTTAACAATTACGTTTTCCAACTTCTCCCATGCAGTAAAACGGGAGCCACTCATATGGATATACCTATCAACCACCTCAATAAGGTGGTTATCAATCCTCTATTGTAAAGTATTTTTCCGCATGTTCTACATTTAAAAAAACATAATTTTGGTTTTACTGTGATTAATAACCAATCAGTTTTCACTGGAATATTTCCCCAAAGCTGTCAAAGAATGCTGTAAACCCAAAGGTGTTTGAACCAGCAGTATAATATTGTCTGCATATGTAAGCCAAGAAATATGTTGGCCACCTATGCAGGAAGGAACATCCAGACATTCTACCCTTACTACATTTATATCCACCATGTACAAATTAAAAAAGGAGGGGAGCAAGTGCACAGCCTTGCCTCGAGCCATGATTGGGCGCTATCTTCTTTGTAAGCTCACCCTCCTAATTTATTCCAGGCTAACAGAAGTACAGGAAAATATCTCTTTTAATAAATGTATAATCTCTGGATCAAGGCCCCAATCAGTCAATTTTTCCACAAAAGCGATCTTTTAAGAGTATCAAATGTTGCTCTATGATCTATTAAGAAAGCAAATAATGGATTACTGACATTTGCTTTGGTACTTCTTTCAAGATACTTCAATGTCCATAAATTGGAGAGAGTGCCAAATCCCCTTCAAAATACCGCCTGTTGGTTTTTCAAGATATGCTGGTGTTTTATCCAATGATTTTTATATTCCATTACAATTTGGGCAAACAATTTAGAGCAGGCATCTATCATTGCCAACAAGCGATAGTTAGAAGGATCTTCCTGATCTCCTTTTTTATATGGGTGTCCCCAAGGATTCCCTCCAGCTTTGTGATATGATCCCTGTACTAAATATTGTTTTATATATCTGGTACAATATTTTCACCAATGAATCAGGATAATCCTTTAAAATTATATTGGGAATTGCATCATGGCCAGGAGACTTCGAGAACTTCAATTTCACTATTACTATAGTAATGTTCTCAATAGAGTAATCAAATGCATTACTCTTTGTACCTGCGTACCAAATTGCAAGGGACAATTCATCTTCCAGTTCACTATTATAAAGGTCAGTTATAAACTTACTCCATGAGCTTAATGAGATGGGATTTATTTATTTTCTGTTATCCATCCCAGTCATCCATCGGCAGTCCTTCACACAGAGAACACGATATATGTGAAACCATTGTACAGTAATAGAGAAAGTCTTGTGTTCCCTTATCATGTTCCTATATTTAGTATGCATATTACTCAGAATTTCTGGTTCTTTTATCTCATCTAACTTCAGCTTTTTTACTCTAAGCATCTCCTTCCTAAAGTATTTTTTCTTTTCTGCAATCTTGAGGTCAAAAATTGGTACTTTTTCCGCTTCCCCCTTGTCTTACCCTTTCGTTGAATGCTTAAATATATTCACAAAGTTCTTTCAATGATACCCTAATAGAGCAATCATCTCCAGGAATAAGGTTATTCCTTACTGGTAACATGGAGCTAAGCTTGGTATTAAACAACTTAGTATTCTTATTTATCCCTGTGAATAGAGGAGTACCATCTCACCCCATTTTATAGAGTTGATAAAGGGTTTCAGTCTCTATAAATGCATTCTATTGATCCAAATGGTCTACATTTTTGTTGTCATCAGGGTTAACAGCCAACACCTCATATCTATTGGAGTGAAGTGGTTCTAACTCAATAGGTCTTTAATAATTTAAATCCCCCATAACAATGTAATGTCCAGCTTTACTATTTTGTGTCAAATGATTAATAATATCATCACGCAAGGCGTTAACTTCAGACGTCATTTAATTGCTAGGGGGATTATCTATATTTATTAGCAATAGTTGAAGCTCTGATCCCTTCACCCGCATACTTGCTATCCAAGCTAAGATATAGGTGTTTGTAATATCTGGTACTTCTTTCAGGTTTAAATCATTTTTTGCTCCCAAAATTAGACCCCTGAATAGTCTCCCCTTTGCACTCTGTCTAGCTGGTCTATACAACAAGTGGTCTCGATCAATAATAACTTTCCTTGTATGCCAGGTTTCTTGAAGGCCAAATATTCCAGAGTTCACAGCTGAGTTAGACCCTCATCCCCTCTCAAAAAAGAATGGAAACACCTGGTATTCCAGGAAAGCAATCGCAAATTATAAAATCTTGGTCAATCAAACTCCTCTAGATCCTCTTCCCCGAAGTCTTCATAATGTCGTCTAATTTTGCCTCTTTGATAACCCCAGCCACTCTTCTCACAATGTTTTCTATATCAAGCTCAGTTAAGTTAGTGCCTTTCATACTTTTATTGTTTCTTTGCCATTTCTTTCCAGAAGACAAAGGCTCCTCAATCTTCCTAAACTCATAGCCAAGTTCAAAGCATTGACCTGCATATAACATAATCAATTCAAAGATACACATGCAATTGTGGTAAGTGATATATACGTTCTAAAAACATTTGCTCAATTTAGAAATGGAATATTATTGGCAGCATATCCATCTGTAACTTTTACTTTATAGGTCTTTTGTTCATTCGATTCAATAGCTTCCAGAAAGTAACAAGTGCTAGGATTGAATCGCTCATACATGTTACCATCTCTACCATTAGTACTATTAGTCGACCCAAGGTATGGGGAAATGTCGTCCTCTTGCAACAAATCATGGTTGTGTCACTTCTCAACCCATTTGACTAATGGGCCCTTTGGTAATTTGATGGTCAAATTCTTCCAAGATACCCTTTGCTGTCTAGATGTAACTAATTCAAAATATCTTTCCCTTTCTTCACAGATCAAGTCTTCGTGAGCTGTTGCCGCTAACGATTATGTGGATATGGAGGGTTTCCCCTTCTTTTTACCATTTCTTTTGGCTTCCACTTTTTTTTATACAAGTATTTTCCTTTTCCCTTTTTGGCATTTGCTTAACTTGTTTTTATTGGTATTTGAAAAAAAAATTAATGAACAAACCGCCCCCCACTACCCTGGTTTGCTGCAAAACATATTGTCTACAATCTTGAAATAAACTACACATGAGGGCTAGGGTCTACAATCTATCCAACAAGCAGATTCTTTGAGGAAACCATTGTTCTCGATAGTCCTTATGGAGAAAGTCCAAGACCAAGTCCCAATCCTCCTACAATTTGGTATACTCCCTGAATAGTGTATGTTACCCAATCTAATGATGTATAATGCCATATATTTGCTAGCCATTCTTGTTCAGAGGGAACCACAGCTTGTTTCCATTTTTGGGCAATCAAGGAAAGAGCGGCAACACTCAAAATTATGTATGCCTTCCTCTGCCTTCCTCTGGGGTTTAGACATGAGGATATCCAACACATCACCCAGACCCAGTCCCAAAACGTTTTCAAGGCCGGGCATGCCCACCAAATATGTATCCAGGTGCCAACCTCCATACAGCCTTGCCAACATGCCTTGGACATCGAAGGATAGAATATATGTAATTTCTCAGGCGTTAGATGCCACTGCACTAAAACCCTCATCCACATTTCCTGCAAACCCCTCATTAGTGTTGCAATCCTCTGCCACACTTACCACCATTGATCTTCTAATTGGAAGGGGTAATGCATGTGCCCATTGTTTCATATTGGTCCATTTTGTCTGGGCCATGGGGAGGCAGAACATTCTATACAGCTTACTTATCATCTGTCGATCTCCTGAGTTCGTAAGCAGATATTATTCTAGTGGTGCAAGTTCCCTAATTATAGATTGTTTCATACCTGGTGCTAGCAACCAATGTCTTAGCTGTGCATATCGCAGCCTATCCTCCTCCTGATGCCCGATTTCTTGTTTGCATTGGAGGAACAACATGACTTCCTGCACTTCCATCATATACCTCGCCCGGCAACAGCCCGCTTCTTCCCACCTGGGAAACGCACATTTCTCCAGCCCCGGGATAAATTGAGGGTTGCGCAGCAAGGGAGTGAACAGGGATGGGAAGGATGTAATTCCTGTCCTCTTAACCACGACATCCCATGTGTCGCCCACCAGGGCCGTTTTCCGGCTTCTATACAAATTGAGGGGTCTATCCGCTTTTGGGTACCACAAGAGTTCATCGAGGGGCCTGCCTATCACCACTCTGTCCATCCTTCACCAAATCTTGTCTGGCACTGTATAAGAGTCACTGGGGAGAGCCGGCAGCAAAGTGTTAGCTGCCGGCTCTCCCCAGTGACTCAGCAGCTTGAGGAGACGCTGCCCGCTGTCTTTTCCTGCAGACTACCAGTTCTGCCTGATACACGATCCAAGCCGTGCACCCAACGGCGGATTGTTGTTTTTTGAGAGAGCACTCCTTGACCTTCTTACCTGGATTTTGCTGGTGAGAGGATTACCTAGAGACCAGCCAACACGGCTAGCGGATCTCTTAAACAGTGCCTGTGAATTTACCCCAAAGCACATACGTCATTTCACACAGAACCCATCCTGATGATAGCCATATGATTGATGAGGCTCATCTAGCTCAACTCCTAATGGCCGAAACACCTGGTGTAGACGCACTATTTCTCTGTAACTACAGCACATATATTGCTGTCCACACATGCAAATTTCTCTTTTGTGTCCTTGCAAATGTTTTATGTTGTTTTAAGAACCTTGTTTTGTAACTTCACACCATTGAATTGTGCATTTTTGATAAACCCCCACACAGATTGGGTTTGTTATACACACACTGCCTTTATTTTTTCCTGAAAAACGCCTTGATACAGTGTGTTGAAAACATATTTTTGTTTGTTCTGTTGTGGTCCAAGAAACCATTTTGATGTCTGTTTCTCCCTGGAATTGTGCTTTTATGTATACCACTCACACAGTTCCAATATATAAAATAATTGTGCCTGAGAGATTTTTTTTTTTTCTCTACAATATAACCTCTATGAGTATTGTCTCATTGAAGAAACAGCAGAGTTTACACAAAACATTGTGGGATTTCGTGTGTATGAGCAATAGTGTTCTTGAACCTATTCACTTGTGTGCTTTGTTCTTCAGTTAACCCTCCTGGGTAGAACAGGTTCCATACCAGGAGCCCAATTGTTTGATTCCCCTAACAAAGCCTGCTTGATCTGGGCAATACGAAACACACTGAGTTTTGTCTTTGTTGGGTTTGGGGAATAAACCCACTTTCGCCTCCTCCAAGGTCCGGGAAACGTGCCCCGATGTGGTGAAGGAGTTAAAGAGAGATGTCATCATCGGGGCCAGGATATCCTGGAATGCCTTAGACAACATTTCCGGGAAACCATCCCAGTCTGGGGCCTTATTTGCAGGTAGGGATCGAATCGCTGCTAAAACCTCATCCTACGTAATCTCTCCCTCCAGGCTCTCCCTTTCGCTTTGGTTTCGTCTATTGGTGGGCATGATCTAAGATATGCCTCTTGGCTATCCATGTTTGGTGCATCCAAGGAGTTCAAAATTGAGTAGTACTCTGTAAAGGCCTGAAGGATCTCCTCTGATACAGAGGTGACTGTTCCCGAGAGGTTTGAATGCGGAGGATCACTCTATAGCTGGTTCTTTTTTCCTTAATTGCCGCGCTAAGAGTCGTTCGGCTTTATTTGCTTGAACATAATATTGCTGCTTCAAGTATAGTAGAAATCTTTCTGCTTGCTTTCTTTGTAAGATATTAATTTGACCCTTCAGATGCCTGTAATCCATCCTGAGTGATACCCCTTTATCTGTTACCATTTTTGCCATCACCTCCATTAGGCGTTTCAGATCCTTCTGTAAGACCTTTTCCTGCTTGTCTCACTGTATTTTCTTTGCTATGAGGTCCCCCGTATGGTTGTTTAAAAGCATCCGATGCTACCTGTTCCTGCAGTGCCGGGGTCTTATTTCTTTCAAACAATTCTCAGATGGTATCCCGCAGCTCATCACAAATCTCCCTGTCCCGCAGTAAGAGTCTAGGGAATCACCACCGCCACATCCCAGACCCCCCTCACCCACTGGGATTCTAGCAGCATAGGAGCGTGATCCGACGTTATGAGGCCCAGATCAATTTTCCGTACCTGTCCCAGTAACTTGGTGGACACCCATATGTAATCGATCTTCGAGAACGTTCTATGCACATGAGAATAAAACGTACACCCTTTAGCCCCCCTTGTGATTCATGCCAAGCGTCAACCAATGCTAAACGGTTCATACGGGGCCCTATCCGAAGAGGTTGTGCCGGCACTTCTATCCACCTTTGGGAGCTATGCCATGTTAAAAGAAATCCCCGGTTACTATGAGCTGGCCCGTCATACATTTCTCCAGCTTCACCAACATCCCCCGTAGATAATCGTCCTGGGGCATACACAATTGTAAGTGATTTGCCTCCCCATAGAATCTAAGCAAAGAGGAATCAACCTTCTTTATCTGCCATCGTCCCATTTATTCTCAAGTCAGCAAGATCTCTGAACGCAATGAGGACCCCTTGAGTCGTGCCCCTATCGTTCGCATGCAGCACATGGGCGTAATCTCTTATCCTCATTTGTGCTTAGTGTCTTTAGTTTAGTTTAGTTTTTTATTTGTAGAGCGCACATAACCCTGAGGTATCTGGACACTTGAGCATATTTAATTGTTACAGGTTCATGTACATAGAAACAAATAGCAAGTGGCATGTTGACATAAATTACAGGTTGAACAACATGCTGACATCAGGAAAAAGATATAGAAGGGGGCAGCTGAGGAGCCATTCACAGTTGTCTGAAGCACCAGTATACAAGTTGGACAACAAAGTTACAAAGTGGTCTGAACCGTATTCAGAACCTGAACGAGGCTTGGGGCCAGATACAGTAGCCTAACATAGGCCATGTAATTAATAGTAGAATCATCTCAGCAAAGGAGAGTAGATGGCAAAGGTAGTTATTGGAAATGTTAAGGGGAGACTTTAATGTTGCTCAACAAAATGCCAATCTTTCACTTTAGATCTAAAAGTCCAAAAAGATGGTTCAGCTCTGGTGGCTGTGGGGAGGGAGGTCCAACACTTTGCAGCTAGCAGAGGAAAGCTAGACCCACCTGCAGTTTTCATTTTGTAATTGGGGATGTTGAGACAGTGTAAGTAGGGGGATCTTGTGGGTCTGGAAGGTAGGTTCTTAGTGAATTTGTCAGCCAGGTATTTGGTGGCTGAGTTTGACAGACATATGTGTGTGATAACTAGCGTGCGCAGCACAATTCTGTCACATACTGGGAGCCAGTGTGTGTCCCTGTCTAATGGCAGAAATGTGATTAGAGCGTGGGATATTTAAGGCAGATCTGAGGGAATTGTTCTGGAGAACTTGTAATCTATTCACATTACGTTTGGAAGAGCCTAGGTATAGGGTATTGCAATAGTCTAGCTTAGATAAAATCGAAGCCTGAGTAGCGCAAAGAAACTATTAGTAGACAAGTACGGTGTCCAGGTGTTAATCAGTTTGTTGATGTATGCTGAAGTTGAAGCTGTAGAATTGACTTGTTTTTTGATTGAGAGAGAGGAGTCTATTTAGTTTTGACCTCATTGGCAACTTTAATGATGTTTTCATCAATATTGAAGGTCTTGTAGCGTGTGTCCAGTCTGTTTAGTCAAACTTCAGAGCCTATGATCAGAAGCTCTATCTTATCGTCGTTAATGGCAGCCGTCCACACCTGAATTTCGAGGTAAATATCATTTAGCATTTTGGAGTCTTTGGGCCTCATTACGACCCAGGCGGTAAGTTACCGCCTGGGTTGTACCTTTACCACCATGGCGTAAACTACGTTTACGCCATGGTGGTTGGCGGACTTACCGCCCCATTCCGAGGTTGGCGGGGCGGTAAGTCCCCAATCCCCATTTACCCTTCCCCATTCCCATTTTTGCCCCATAGGGCATGATGGGAGTGGGGAAGGCGTTAATTACGCCACCGTAAATTACGGTGGCGTAATTAACATCAAGGTCCCTTAGCGCCATGGATTTTAACACCTGCTAGAAGCAGGTGTTAAAACCTCCATGGCGCTAAGGGACCTCGGAATCAGGCGGTAAGGGTCGGCGCTGTTTACGCCGCCGTAAACCCCTTACCGCCTGAGTCGTAATGAGGCCCTTTGTCATAACAGCCAGAGAGTGTAATGAGGACCTGGGTGTCATCTGCATAATTAGTGTAGGTGACACCCAGGTTATGAAGACGATCAAAGAGGAGCTTTGTGAAAATGTTGTAGAGCATGGGAGACACGCAGGAACCCTGTGGGACTCCAAAATAAATGGGTACTGGATCAGCAGACGCTGTAGGTGTGAAGACCCTTGTTTTGTTAGAGAGAAAGGATTGGATCCAACTAGCAGTGTTTGGAGAGAACACTGCAGCTGGGGTCAAATGTATGGTCAAGATCAGATGGTCAACAAGATCAAACGCTGCTGAGAGGTCCAACAGGAGGATGGCCAGATTACCTTTGTCTTTGCTTAATTCATTTGGATTTTCAAGTCCAAGAGGGTGGTTTCAGTGCTGTGGCTACGACTGAAACCGGGTTGATGCAGGCCTAGAAGGTTGTTATCCTCCAAATGTTTTTGAATTTGTAGATAAGCCGCTTTATGTAATAATTTTAGGATAAAAGGCACTGTAGTTATGGGTCTGTAGTCGATGGGTATGTTTGGATCGAGATTAGGTTTTTTGAGGAGAGGCATTACCCATGCTTCTTTAAGGTTGTTAGGGACTGAACATACTGATGTGGGTCTCCTGAAAAGTCACTATTTCGGGCTTCACCTTTTGCAAGAGACCCTCAACCTTTTGCCTTTTGGGTCTGCATATTCGATCCCCTGCCATTCAGTGAAAGCAAGTGAATCCCCGGTTTACTACCCTTCCCACTTTTGGCCCTGTGCACTTATGAGATGCAACAAACCCCCCCTCTCTGCCCCCTTCCCTCCCTTAATCTACATCAACCTCCCCCAACCTCTCTGGCTAAACTCATCTCACCCTCCTCCTCCCATGTTCCAGCCATGGGTGCCGAGTCTCGTTAAACACCCGGAGAACAACAGTGTGGATCAAGCACATCCCGTGCCCTCCCCCATTTCCAAGTACTGTGATCATCCCTCCCACTGCCCTGGAGTATCCCCCCCTTACCTAGGAGTCCACCGCAGGGTCAGTGCCTATCACCTACTTGGGCCACCCCTCCCATGACATTTGACAAGCTCCCTGGGCCTTATCTTCATACATAATCTTTCTTTTGGACAAGTGACTTAGACCGTTGAGAATCTGGACCACGTGGAGACTTTCTTTTTGCCTTGGATTATCATACTCTCCTTCATTCCCAGGGTTTCTCTTACAGGCATTTGCAGGGATAGGAAGGCTTCTGGGTTGCCCTCCAAGAGACTCACCCCCCACTTCCTCAATGTTCAGGATCCTGAGCCCTTCCTCCAATGTGGTGATGTGATGTTGGTGGCCCTCCCAAGCGAAGACCATCCCAAAGGTAAAGGTCCATCTATGTCGAATTGGGATAGTGCCTTTGCCACCTGGCTCATCTGTCTCCTTTTTCACCAGCGTAGTTTTGTCCAGGTCTTGATATAACTGAATTTTAGTGCTGTTGACTTTTGTAGGGGCCGTTTCCTTGCCGCTTGTAGGATCGCCTCTTTTTGATCGTATCTTCTTAATGCCATTACTCCTTCTCTCGGTATGGCACATGGTTCTGCCCTTATTGGGCCCAGCACATGTATTCTGTCCACGGGTATCTCACCCCCCGCATCTAAGTTCAGCAGGTCTGCGAACACTTGATGCATTATCTTTCTGAGGTCACAGTCATTCATGCTCTCGGGTAGTCCCTTGACCCTTGTGTTCGCCCTCTAGCGGTTCTCAAGGTCCTCAGCTTGGAGTTCAAGATTATGTGTGACGATTGCTAACTGGCCTGCCAGTGCGTCAATTTTACGAGTGTCCTCGGTTAGCTCTTGAATTGCATTTTCCGTTGAGTCAACTTTGTCTCCAAGTTCCACAATGTCCCTGTTGACTTCCTGTAGGGATTGGACTTGTTCCATTTTTATTAGGCTCAGCTGCGTTTGTAACATTTCTCTCATCTGGTCACTGAACACTTTGAAGCATTGCTGAAACACTTCATTAATGACCACCTGCCCTACCAATTGCACTGGGGACCCATCAGACCCTGGTTTATCGTCCCGAGTCTCATCATCCCCCGCAGATGTTTCCCCTTCCTTTCGCCATAACTTCTGGAGGTCTCTGTCGTGTTTCTTCATCATTTTAGCTCTGGCAACCCCTTCCTCAAGGTCCTTGGGTTCGTTCTGTGACATCAGCGAAGCGTTGCAAGTAGTATCCTGGCCCGACCGCTTTCCCCTGTGGACCTTTAAGCTATTCCTTTCAGAATAACGTGACACTTACTGATATTATTGCTTTCACCCTTTGCCCATAATGCTCACCATCTGTGAACCACTGTAAACTGCTTTCTTCCCACTTCTTCTCTGTGCCGTGCTCCTCGTTTCAAAGGGGATTTTATATGGTTACATCCTGCTTCCAGTAGCAAGTTCCTCCTTCCAATGGACAGGGAAAAAACACTTCCAAGCATTGTAAACCACTTTCTACCGACTTCTTCTCCGTTCCATGAAAACATGTATAATAGTTAACATCTCATTTGAAATTTAATAATTGTGTGTTTAAAGATAGGTAAACTGCACATTGTCCATGTTATGTTATTAGGTACTTTTTTAGCAACCTTTTTTTAATGACAATGGGCCTCATTACATGGTAGGAGGTAACCATATCGCTATTAGCGGCATGGCTACTCCCTTACCGCATACTGGGTCCGGGTGGGCGGTATGAGGATTTACCGGGTCATTCCGACACTAGAGGACCCAGTAAATCCCCATGCCAAATACCATTCCCCATTCCCATTCGAGCCCGCATAGGGCTCAAATGGGAATGTGGAAGGAGCTAATAACGGTACCGCAATTTGCGGTACCGTTATTAGCTCTGAAGTCCCTTAGCGGGTCCCATCCTTAACATCTGGTCAGACCAGGCGTTAAGGACGGGACCCGCTGAGGGACCTCGTAGTAGGTCGCTAAGGGATTACTGGCACCGGTGACCTTACCGGTACCGGTAATCCCTTAGCGCCTACCGTGTAATGAGGCCCAATGTGTTTGAAAATGCATTTTTCTTGGAGTGTGTCGTTTAAGTGCATACACTTTATTTTATTCTAATGACATTATATTCAAAGGACACATTGAGTGTGGACCAACTGTTTTTACAAACATGTACATTGTTACACACAAAATCATATTTACAAATGGTACGTTTATTTAATGTATGCCGTTGTGTGGTATACATTATATAAAATGTGCAAGTTTAATGTTAGTTATGTACATATGAAATGCAAGGTTTCTCACAAATTAGCTGGTAATGTCCATGCAGTGGACTAGAAACGCCTAGAAACACTTGTGTACACGATCGTTATAAATTACTTATCATATCATATCAGTATTTAAGTACATTCATGATTCCTGTCCACAATTGTGTTGTTTGCCTCCCATTTAATTTATAGCCTATTGTATGTGTGTTACTTTGTTTATTAATACACATGTGTATTGTTTTTTGTAAGCTATTGCAGATGAAGTAGTAATTATGTAATAACGCAAGACTGACATGAAAAAAAAACCCACAGGTGCTTTAATAAACAAAGTAAAGATGAGAAGTTAGTTGTTACCTAAAAGGTATGTAATATTGTGTATATTATTTTATGTATAGTCATGGCGTGTCAGATGTGCAAACAATGTTGTATACTTTGTACTGTGTTCTTTTTAACAATATATAGATACAAATGGCCTGACATACGAAACATTTTTCAATGGGATTGCGCTATTGTAAAATGCTTTCGTAAATCAGGACCAACGTGTGTATTGGTTACCAAATAAACAATGTTTTATGAAACCTAGAATGCTACATTAATGCTAAGTAAAATGTAATTATGTTTACTTCAATTATACATTTACCTGTTCCTCGTACATTTTGTCATACAATAATATGAATGTTTATTGCTTTGTAATGTTTTTCTTAATACAATGTACACAAATCAACATCAAATGTCTAAGATTAGTGGAATATAAAGATGGATTTGTATGTTCATATTTGTATTCATTGGTCAGGCACAATTGTTTTTTTGTGCATTGAACATATGTTGTTTTGTGCATTAATATTCCACTTAATTGTTTTCTAGATGCATTTACACAACAAATAGAAATAAGTATTTCTTCTAAATACTTAAAATAAAAATGTGGTAAAAAATAAAAAATCTATGTTTGTTAAACTGTTCTAATTATATTATCAATTTATAGTAATAAATAAGGTTTTGCAAAATATTGTCAAAAGTTATGTTAGTGTCACATCATTCTTAAATGAAAAACGAGAAAATAACTAGTACATATAAAAAAGAAATGTTATGTCCGCCCTTCTTCCTTTACCCACTTGCGTTCCTTTGCAACTTAGGCCCTGCTGCCCCTGGCTTGCATTCGCTGAGTGTTCCCTCGCAATATAGAACCAGCCCCCCCTGTTCTTCATGCCACGTGCGTTCCCTCGCAACTTAGGCCCAGCTCCTCCCGTTCTTAACGCCACATGCGTTCCCTCACAACTTAGGCCTAGCCCCCCCATTCTTCTTGCCACATGCGTTTCCACACAATTTAGGCCGAGCTGCCCCCATTCTTCATGCCACATGCGTTCCCTCGCAACTTAAGCCCCCCTGTCCCGACCTAGCGCATCTCTCTGTGTGTTGCTCATCACGCAACTACCCCAGCTCCCCTAGCCTAGCGCATCCCTCTCTGCATTGCTCCCCTTGTAACTTGTCCACGCTCCCCCAGTCTTGTTCATCCTTCTCAGAGCTTCTCACCACATAACTTGTCCCCGCTCCCCCAGCCTTGCGCATCATTCTCAGCATTGCTCCCATGCAACCCAGGCCCCCTTCCTTCCTTTCCTTCCTCTTCAGGCTCCCTTGAGCTGCGACCAGTGTATTGTTCTCTGCGCGTATCTGTGCATTCCATGCCCTCGTATTGTGACTATTGTATTGTAATTCCACTGCATCGCCTGCATTTTCCTCTTACTTCCAGTTCTCGTTGGATTACCAGTGTTTGCGAATGTTGTTATGTAGTGTTACCATTGTATTGTTTATGTCAAGGCGAAGTCTGGTCCAGTGCAGAAGCAGCACAAACTCCTCCCTTGGTGGTCTTGGCACCTGGATTTAGTGTACGCAGGCCACTGCGACCCCCACAGGGAAAGAGTGTTAGGGTCCATGGGTTGGATAGGTTGGAGGGTTGTAGGAAGACCAGAGAGGTTGTGTATAAGTAGGGGGCTTACAGGGAAGGCATGCTCCTTGGCTCTGATTTTGGCGAGCCTGCTTGGTAGGCGTTGTACTGGTATGCTACTTGAGTCAACTCCAGCAGCAACCCATGCTCACACATACATTCATTCACATCTCATGCATGCATCCACTGTTGTGAGGCACCCCACTTTGTTTGCATCTGCACTGAGTTATGCCTCCTTAGATTTGGTAGAGATGAGCCCCCCTAAACATAAGCAGTATAATACACAAACAATGGCACGCCTATAGTGCCTTAACATGAATCACTCAATGAGTGCTCCGGTGCAGGGAGCAAACACATGAACCAAACTTTGAATGCGCAAGAGAAATAAAAAGAAGAAAGCACTTAGCTCTGGCTTCCTACTGTGTTTGTTCTGTTGGTTGCCTTTGCTATCAGTAGCCCTGTGGTAACCAGGGTGGGCTTGAGGGCAGCCTGCGCCTGACAAAAAAGGGAAACAGTTAGTATGCACCCTTTACGTTTCCTGTGGGTACATTCGTTTTGCTAAAGACCAAAATGTGCCTACGACCAAGAGAGCGTAACTCTGCATGAAGTTAGTGTTAGTATCCAAGTGGTCTCCGTAATATCTCCCCATGAGCTTCCACGGCTCTCACAGCTGTCAAAGAGGCAACCGCAGCCTTCCCATGTTAGTCAGGCACTCAGGTAAATATTAACAGCATGCTCCGTGTACAAGTTAAATGCAAAACACTTATCTTTAGAGATCGCAGGGCCGGAAGGCTGTTTTTGTGCGAGGACTGGCCCGGCGTATGGCTTTAGATCTGGAGCACTTTGGGATGTGTCCGGTAGGCAGTAGTATCGAGCGCAAGCAAGCGTACGAGGTTCGCGCATGCGCGCATGACATTTCACGCATGCGCCTTGATTTGGGCGTTGGTCTGGGCGTCGCCCAACCCGTTTGCAGGCCCCATGTGCCTGATTGTTTCCTAGGAGATGTCCGGCCTGCTGGGGCTCTAGTTCTTTGGCATGAGGCTGCTGGGAAACATGGTTTTTACTGAGTTTTGCCTCCTGTGAGTCTCCTGCCAGCAGATGCCATCCTGCCACACCAAGTACACCTGCAGAAAGGGCAGAGGTGGCATCTGCTAAGTGAAATAGCCTCCACAGTGCCTGCAACCACCTTACGCTTGCACTTTCCCTGGGGCTTGGGATTTATGACATTTACATGCTGCATTGTGTGCAGTTCTCTTCTTCCACTCTAGGTCCCCTAGGATTACCAGCTGTGTATTCTGTATTGTACTTCAATTCTCACGCCCTTGAGTACCTTAAGTCTACATGTGTTGTTTGCACTGATTTCTCCACTCAGGCTAGGGCACCACAATGTTCCAGTGTTCTTGTTCTGTGGTGTACATCCTTGTTGCCCCCTTTATTGTGTGTGACCCCCCATGTGCCTCCCTCCTGTTTTCCCCTAGTGTGTAACCCCCCCCCCATCCTGCTTGGGCTGCCCACAACCCTCCCCTTAAACTCCGGCTGCACCCTCTATGGTGCTCTCTGTCTCCCCTATCTTCTCTTACTGCCATTTTATCAACTATCCTATCCCTCTCAGTAAGTCTGGCTCAAAAGGGCATGCTGGTCTCCAACTCTGGCCTCTGTATCGCTGATACCTACAACAGTGCTTTCTCCAGACTGGCCCTCACCAACATCCTCTTTGTTGTTCCCTCGCTAGGCCAATGGAACCCCCATATGGTCTCTGTTCCCTCTCCTTTTTCCTACTCTCCCATTAATCGTGGAACCCAGTGGGAGGCTCTCCTGGCCCCCTTCCACTCCTCCAGGACCATCATTAATGTCTACTTAAATGGTATTGTCTTGGTCCAGAGGGCCCTCAGGCCAATATACTCATTTTCGGAAGATGCTTCCAGCATCTTATCAACTTCCTTACTTCTCCTGTTAGTCCTACCTACCCCTCTCCAGCTCCTCTGCCGCCTTCTTCCTCCGCCACCTCTCTGGCACCCTCCGCTGCTTCTTTGGCCGCTCTGCTGCCTCCTTCCGCCGCCACCTCTCTGTCACCCTAAGCTGCTTCTCTGGCTGTTCTGCTTTCTCCTTCCTCTGCCACCTCTCCGGCACCCTCTTCTTCCCTCTGACTACCCTGACATCTCCTCCTTCATCCTCTGCCCATTCTCAGGCACCTCTAACACTTCTGCAGGGCATATCTCATGCCTGCACCCTCCACAGAAGTCTTGCAAAGGTGGCAATCTGCTCCACATTGCTACTTTTAACTCTTGCTCTGCCGTCAAACACTCCTCGGACATCTGTCGTCTCCCTGAAAAGCTTGATATGGTTGTACTCGGTCTCACTGAGACCTGGTTCATGGCCAGCTATGTCACAAGTGTTAACACTATCCTCGCTGATGGCTACAAGCTCCTCTCCAAACCCAGAACCAATCATCCAGGTTGGGCAGTAGCCCTGATCTTCCCAGAGTGGATCCCTGCTTCTGCATTCCTAAACAGGCCTAACTGGTCTACAGGCTCTCTATCTCTCCTGGCCTCTCTCTCACTGTGGGCACCATCTACAGGATGTCAGTCCAGGTCCCCACTTCCTCTTCGAGTGTGCTGACCTCTCCTCTTCCCTCCTTTCCTCTACCTCTCAACTTCTCCTCCTCTGAGACCTCAACATCCACTTTGATGCTTCTAGACCCTCCTTCGGGCTCTTTCACAACCTCTGCGACTCTCTCTCTCTCTATTCTTCAGTCTGGCCCGACTCAATCTTCAGGGCACACCCTGTATGTTCTGATCTCATCAGATCTCCCCCTCTCCAACCCTATCACCACTCCTCTCTTGTACTGACCACTTTCTTCTGTCCTCTCACCTGTCACTCTCTACCCCTCAGATTAATTCAACCCCAGCACTGCCATCCACCTTCTAGGTCATCCAGCACATGAAGCATGCGTCAGTGGAGGCTTTTGCTGCAACTTTCTCTAATCCTCCTGCACCTTTGGCTGACGCACACTCTGAAACAGCCCTTTCCAACCTTTATCTCTCTATCTCTAACACTCTGGATGTCCTTGCCCCTGTCATGAGGATCTGTTTGAAGCCTGCATCCAAGTGCAACGCTTGGTACGATTCTGACCTCACCACCCTTAAGCGCAAGTGTAGGGTGGCTGAGAGGCAGTGGAGGGCATCAGGCTCATCCTCTGACAAACTGGCCTGCCTGTTCCAAAGGCAATACAGGCTCTGTCCTTTCTAAGAATAGAGTCTACATCCCAGCCCATGTCTCGGTGGCCTCTAACAATTCGGCCAAACCTTTCCAAAATCTGCAATGAGCTGGCCAATCCTGCTGCAGTCTCTACCTCTCCTGTTCCCTCCCAGGCCCTTTGCAAGGCTCTGGCATCTCATTTCACCACTAAATCTCAGGACATCCTGGCCACTCTCTCCTCTTCCTCTACCTCCTCTTCCTCTAATATTCTAGGCCCATCTCCAGCCATATCTCCTCTTGCTTTCTCCTCCTTCTCCCTGTTCACTCCTGACAAAGTTTATAGACAAGTCTGATCTATGAAAATCTTGTCAAAGTAGTTGCTCTCCTGCTCCTCCAGAACCATTAAGGACCCCATTGACACACTTTCTCCAGCCTTGGCTGACTTCTGCAATCACTCCTTTGCCACTGAAACCTTCCCCTCCCCCTTAAGCACTCCCATGTGCACCCCGCCCAACTCCATCACCTGGGAAAACTCCTGGAAAAGCCAGCCATCTCTCAGCTTAATCTACCTGCTGAATCTGTTGGTTGTCTCCATGACCACCATCTGGCTTCAGAGCAGCCAGTAGCATGGAAACTGCTCTGCTGAACACACACCCGTGAATATTTGCTCTCTAATATAGACTCTAACCTTCCTTCTGTCCTCATTATCCTTGATCTATCCACTGCTTTCGACATGGTCAACCATGCCATCCTGCTCAAACATCTCTGTGACAATCTGGGTATCTTTGGTCAGGCCCTAGCCTGGTTGTCCTCCTTTCTCTCAGATCAACCCTCCAAGGTCCAAATTATGTCTTTCCTCTCTTCTATCTCTCTCTACTTGTGGTGCTCCCTATGGGTCGAACCTCTCTCCCTGGCTCTTTAACCACCACCTGGCACCTCTGGCCCACTGTACTTTTAACTTCGGTTCTAACTTTCAGTGTTATGCGGATAAAAGCCAGCTCTCCTTCTTCTCCTTCTCTCATACCTGAGTGTCTGTGTGCAATTCTGGAATGGTATACCTCTAACGATCTCTGCCTTAATACCAGTAAGACTGAGATCCTCCTCATTGGGACACCTGCTCCCACCTTCCCTCTCTCACTCTGGCTGCCCACCCTGGGCCCCTCTACCTGCACCTTCCATTGGGGCTAAGAACCTTGGTGGCATCTTCAACTCCATCCTTTCCTACTCTCCTCACATCTCTGACATCTCTAAGAAGTCACACTATCAGCTGAACTGCCTCAGAGGTATTCCTTTTCTCACTTTCCCCCAGAAGTTCACTCACTGACTCGAGAGCCCTGGTCCTGTCTACGCTGGACTACTTCAATAGCCTCTTTCTAAATCTGCCCGCCAATACTCTTCACCCTTTACAACTAATACAGAACAGGACTGTGAGACTTGTCCTTGGCCTCAAGCCCAGGGATCGTATCTCTACAGACCTAAACTCGCTCCACTGGTTCCCTGTGGCTGCAAGGGTCAAGTTCAAGACCCGCTGCATAGTCCACAAGGCATTCTGGGGCAGGGGATCACACTACATACAACTGCACGATCTGAATGACACAAGTAAGATCATTATTTTGTCCTCTTTCTGTCTTCCCTTCATTGCCTTGTCGCACCTAGAAACACTTGTGTACAGGTGCGTTATAAATGACTTAACATAACATATCATATCATACCTTTAGCCATCATGTTACAATGTTATATGAGTTTTTATTTACTTGTTACTGCAGTGATATCACCCACAGCAATTAAGGTATCACATTTAATAAAGCCCAACAAACTATTGGCATTCTCAATGTTAATAGCAGGTAATGGTGACAATGTTTAACGTTCACCAACTTACTATGTTTTATGGCTTTTTATGTGTGGTAATTTCATCAGTTAGGATCTCTTTCATGGATTTCTCATGTTTTCTTTTCTCTGTATGTTTTTTTCTCCATCTGGTGGAAGTTAAAGTTAGTGCTGTGATGGTAGGGCAGTTTTATATTTTTGGATAGTTTTGAATATTTTTGAAGTAGAAGGATTGATGATTATTTTTTATGGGGGATAAAATGGCTGAATTTCCAAGTATATTTTTTCACAGATTATCTCCATTTGTTGTACACTTTGCATAGGTTGCAAATAGCTTGGGCTACATATGTAACATCATCTGGTTCTGTGACTTCAAAATATTCCAATAACCAAGTGTGAAATTTGTTTTTCTGAGCTTCTGGATCTTCAGAAATTGTTGGAATAGAACCAATGTTGCTTATGCTTTTTGGGCTGTTGGGTAAAGTAGGACATTCTGCAAAACATTGGATTGCAATACACATTTATTTTTATGTATTACAGTTGGGGGCCGTATGGGAACAGGTTGGTGAATAATGGCTTTTGTGAATCTCCTTTCAGCAATACATGATTATTTTGGTTGATTTCTGTTTAGGCTGTGTGTTAGGGACAATTTTCATTCATGTGCCAATTCCCTTCAACGTTAGAGACCCCCAGCCATTTTGCTGGGCTCAGGGCTTGTTAATCTTTACACCTGTGTGAGTGAGACCTATTTCTCACTCACTTCTGTGTTTTCCTGACTATGATTTTCTATGTTCCTTACTGTTTTATGGAGTCTGGTAAACTCCATATGCATCTGCTTTTGCATTGTGGCACACAGCACCTTTTGTGCAGCGCCACTGAGCAGTCATTTGGACTTCTCTTAATGTTTAACTACATTTTCTTTGGTGAACTATTGTTCCCAAGAATAGTGAGATGACCCCTGTCTTACTTACCTTTACTTTATGAGTTCAGCACAAAACACCCTATGTGGATTGCTGGGGGATCCATAGTGACTCCTTTATTCTATTCCTCATGTAAAATTTTGTTACACTAACTCACTTGAATGGAAGGTGGCAGTGTTTTTCTTTTTTTTTTCCTACCTAGTGACATGTATCCGCAGGCTGGTACCTCAGCTGCAGTGCTGCACCCAAGGGTGACCATTTTCTCAGAATGGCCCCTGCTTCTTTTTTGCCATTTCTTGTTAGTTAGTTTCTTCTGGGCTTTTACTCTGTTGTTTGCATCAGGTTTGAGTCCTTTGTGTGTCTTCCCTTTGGCGAGCTTTGGCCCTGAAGCCCACCCTGGCTCAAGTGTGTTTGGCTAGACAGGAAGTGAGAAAGAGTCCTGAAACGTCACTGTTCTTTGTCTCTAGGTGTGCCTGAGTGAAACCAGTTCCAATTGGCCAACTGGCTGTTCTGGAGCACAGCCACCCTGCTGTGTGATTGACAGCCTATGGCTGTGAATGAATGGAAACTTTCATTCAAAGTTAGGTTTTTGGGACTTAGAGCAGAGTCGACCACTGGAGGACCACATCTGAAGCAGAAGACACGAGAAGATGCCAGCAGAATCCTCCTGGACTGAAAAGAGCCTGGTGAAGCCCTGTAGCTGTGCTGACCCCGTATTCGAATCAACAGGGAAGACCCATAAAGGACAACTTCCTCCCTTAGGCTCGTGGGACCAACTAACCTCAAGACAAACTCTATTTTGGCACACCCTCCAATTTGCTGCGATTTTCCAAAGCTACATAATCCCAATACCCAAGGTACCTCGACCACCTGTGAGTGCATTGTCTTCCGAAGTCTGAATCCAGCCAGATCTTTGTGCACATCCAGAGGACTCTATATAAGTAATACATATGTGCCCAGATTCCCCTCACCAAGTCAACCCAGGTCTCAAGGATAAGAAAGGGACCATAATAAATAAAGACAGCTGGGAAACACATACCCAGGAGACCAGGAAGTCAAAGCTCATACATGAAACAACACTCTGGTAAGAGAGGCTATAACCTGACAAGAAAGGGAGAAGGAACTTATACAAAAGTAAGATTGTTTGCATAAAAGGGGAAAGGAAAACTATCAGTCCCCTACAAGTTACATAACTTAATCTAGAAAATAACAAGAGGCTATTTGTGTATGGTCTATTGAGCAGAATGAAAGAACATAGCAAACCCTGTGACAAAATACAGCAACCCGAAGAAGGGAATCATTCTCCTAATCCTAATTAGTTGCATTAGTGGTAGGGTCAGATAGGTTAGATTTGGAGAGTGGATGGACTTGTTTTTAATATTCAGCCTGACCGATTAGCACCTTAGTTAGTAAAATAGGTTGGGAACACTCATAGATATAGGAAGAGTTAGGCCTTATTTTGCTTTAGAATAAATATCATCCTTAAAATGTCCTTCTTCTGATCCTCCACAAGAGTGCACAGACACAGGTGCAGGGTCTGATGAAAAATGCACAGGCAAACCTTCAAAATATGGGTCGAGGATGTCCTCCCAAGGACAAGAGTAAACAAGTGGAGCACATGAGTTGTTACTCTGGGCAGCTGATCCACCAGAGACCCTTAGGCTCGTCAGATCAGTTTGGACAATGGGGCCCACATGGCCAGCTGAGACAGTGAGGTACAGTAGTCCAGAAGAAGCAAGGGTAAATGCCCTAAATTGATACCCAAGACACTCAAATCCTTTCTCAGACAGTTTCCAAAGAGACCAAACACTGTTCCCCATCTGGAATGCTAAAACCTTCACTCCGGGCTGAAGAATTCCTCTCAACCCGACTGAAAACATTTCTGACAACTAAAAGAGGGGGGATTCTGGAACTCCCTTTAATTCCAGTAGGTCAGGATGATCCATATGTCCAATGCTGTGTAGGGGGGTGGGGGGTTGACTGTATCATGTTTAGTGGAAACGGGGGCTCAAGGATCAGCCCTACTAATGGATGCCTTTGCTGGTGTGCCTATGACTAAAGAGAGACAATGACCAAAACAAACCAAAACAAACCAAAAAAGAGACATTTAAAGCTGGCAGCATATCCAATATCCCAATCATAAATGCCATCACAAAGCCCCTCAAAATCATTTTGGGGCGCATTACTGACCAGCAGGCATTTCTTTTCAACTCTACTGCATCAGAAAACCTGTTAGGCAGAGGACATTTATGTAAAAACAGGTGTACTATATACTGCACCACAGAAGGAGTGTTCTATAATGTCCCTTTCAATAATACGGAAGCAGTTCTTGCAGCCCTCCAGGTAGAATTGGGGCAAAGGTTAGTCAGAGGGGAGAAAGGATAGGCAGGTGATTTACAGCAACAGATTGGCACCATTCCTGTTTCCTGATGGTCTACACATGACAATGAGGTGGGGGTACATTGAAATGGCTGGGCCTGTCAGGATTAAAGTAGGACTCTTCAAAAGACCTCTTGGTATCCGTCAGTACCCATTGTAGCCGAATTCGGTATTGAATCACTCATGAATCAAGGGATTATTGTTCTTGCTAGTAGCCCATACAATACACTGACATTGCCTGTGAAAACGGATGGAAAGTCCATTTACCTATTTATTCAAGATTTAAGAGTTTTCAATGCATTAGCAATCTACTCTTTACCAGTGGTACCCAACCCTACAAATATCCTCTCATGAATATCTCTAATGCCACCCATTTCATGGTAATAGATCTTTGTTCATGATACTTTTCTGTTCCCATACATAAGGAGCTCAATACTTATTTGCATTTTCCCACAAAGTACACCTGGACACGATTACCTCAGGGTAAACAGTGTAACCCATACTCATAGCAACTAAAAGGGATTTGAATGACATAAGGTTACCTGGAAAGTCTGTATTGGTCGAGTACATGTAAGACTTAATGATTGCTTCATCTTCCTACGAGGCTTGTAAATAAGACACACAGGTGCTGCTGACTGCCCCGGCTGAGAAAGAACATAAAGAATCCATGCAGAAATTACAACTGTATACACAGCAAGTTTTCTTCTTAGGACATGATGTTGTTAAAGGTCACCAGCTGATATACCCCTATCAGAAAGGGGCTGTTTATAGAATCACAAAACCCCAGACTGTCACACAGATTATTGATTTTTGAGAATAGTCAGTTAAAATCTAACTATGGATTTTAGGTCATTTCTAGATAGATAAGCCCATTCAATACTATACTATGAGCGGACCATAGAAAGCAGCATTCACACTGACGAAGCAGAATATAAAGCCTACCAGGGCTCTGATTTCAGCCCAGACTTACAGAGGGCAGACAAACCCACCTATTCACCACGGCCTATACAGGACTGAACAGACCAGTACCGGTTTGAGCATCACCCTAATACACTAGCCTTGAAAAGGACCCTAGAGTTTGAAACACGTGTTGGCTGACCATACAAGACCACATGCCTGCTTTATAACAATACAATCCAAGTGGTTTTCACCCAATAAACTATGGTGGATATTAATCCTTCCTAAAGAAGCGCAAGGCATCCGTGACTCTGCCTTTTACTGTTTATTATGGTAAAGCATTGGATCCTGTCACTACTGCAAAGGCACCTTGTCTGAGAACTGTTGCCGCAGCAGCATAGGCAGTAGAGCAGAGTGAGATCATGGTGGTAGGATCTCCATTCGGATAGCACTACCCAATGCTGTAGTCTCACTGTTACAGAAAGCTAAGACACAGCACATGTCTGTGTCTAGGGCAAGCAGATATGAGAATCTTCTTTTGAATTCTTCAAAAAACATCCTCACTAGGTGTTCTGTTTGCATCCAGCTTCCCTATTCACTACTCCCCTAAAAGGAGAACCACATGACGGGACTCTACACGATTGCATAGCTATTATGGATTGTTTGCTGATTCCACATACTGATCTCACCAGTTTACCTCTATTTGAACCACATCTAATGTACCTTGTTGACAGATGGTTTTATAGAGAAGATAATGGCACATTGATTGGCGGTTAGATGTGTGTCTTCAGACGGAAGCGTAAGAGAGCAGAAGGTTGTCCCACATAACCTCTGCTTGGGTGGCAGAATTACTGGCCCTTACCAAAGCTTGTCTCCTAGCAGAACAGCAGTCAGTTAACATCTATACGTACTTGCAGTTTTCCTTTAAATTAACCCTTGACTTTGGTGAACTATGGAAACAGAGAGGGTTATTAACAGTAATAGGAATGCTTATAAATAATGTGCAATATGTAAAGGTGTTGTTCAATACTATCATGCTACCTAAAAGGATAGCCGTGGTCAGGTGTGCTGCTCACCAGTCATTAGATGATACATTTAGTTGTGACAATGATTTTGAGGATTGTACTGCTAAGCTGAGCACTCCATTAGGCACTGACAAAGGATATGTCATATTTGTACAAGTCAGTTCATTTCCCTCTCCCTAATACATTCTGGAAGATTTTACCTTAATACAAGAAAGTGTCTACTCCAGCAAAAATGATAACTGGATATGGAAAGAGTGGCAATTGACCAAAGACTCTCTATGGCAAGATGACCAAGGTCAATTAGTTGCACCCAAGATTCAATAATCTCACCTTGTCATATTGTAACATGGACAGGCACACATTGGGTATGATGTAATGATTATGTCTCCGAATTGCTTGTGGTTGACTCCCAAGTTTCCAAGGATGGCACAAGAATATTGTCAATAATACATCATTTGACTTCAGAATAACATGGGAAAGAATGTAACCTCCACCCCGGGGGTACATAAACCTCCCTATGGCCCCTTTGTTGGTCTCCAGATGATTTTCTGCAGCTCCCATTCCTCAATAATTGGCAGCATCTTCTTGTTGTCCTAGATGTGATCTCAGGGTGGGTGGAGCCTACCTCTACAGGAGAGCAGATGCAATAAACATTATCAGGGTTTTGGTGAAATACTTTGTTCATAGGTTTGGAGTACCCATTAGCATATATAGGGATCATGGTACAGATTTTGCAAATTACACCATAAAGGCACTAAAGACTTCTATCTTCTTTGAACATTGATCATAATTTGCATTGCCCTCCCTGTCCTCAATCTTCAGGAGCAGTAGAGAGGAGAAATGGAGCTTTGAAAAGGAACTGGCAAAGAGAAATTAAGAAACTGGTTTGAAATTGCCTCAGGCCTTACCACTGTCATTGTTGAGCATAAGGACAACCTGAAACAGAAAGACCATACATGTCCGAAATCCTTCATGGACTCCCTATGCTCCTGTGAAAGCTGTATCTAATGACTTGAATTTGACTAACAATAGACTATTAGAGTATGTGAAGTCATCAATGTCTTCTTTCAGTCTCACCCACAACCAGGTCAAAGCACCTTCTCTCTGGCTACTCAATAAAACCCGGAGGCCAGGTACTGATGAAGGACCACCAGGGAAAATCTGATTCGGCTCTAAGATGCAAGGGCTCATACCAAGTCCTTCTGGCATTGAATTCAACAGTCGAGCTTCAAGGGCACACGACATGGGTCCATGTTACCAACTGCAATAGGGAATTAGCCCCAGCAGACTGCAGCATCAAATATTTCTATTCTTTTTCCTTGTTTTGTTTTATTACATCCTGATTTCTAGTGTTACCAATGCTTCTAACTTAGATCCTGTGAAAAGAAATTGCATTGCAAATATAGTTACTACCTGTGAGGTTGAGACCTTGCCATGCCACTGAACGTGTTACATAATCTATTGGCAAGGTAGTCATTGTGCCTATTCGGGAGATTAGCATGCAGGTTCATTTATTACTACAATTCCTCCCAAAGCCAGCTCTGTGTCCCTCTGGAGTTGTTCCTTATCCTTTTCAGCTCTTCCAAATTAGATGAGTGATGAGGATTACATCCAAGCCTTAAAGGCATAGCTTCAGACCTCAACAGTAACCCCTTCTCTTGAAACCCTTACTTAAAACTTAACCTGTAGTTCCTAGATCAACCCAAACACCTGCCGTGTCTGCAATGCATCAAGGGCCATCACATGTTTCTGACCTACTTCATTATTGTTATTCTTTTCTTTATACTAGGTAAAGGAATATGCAGGTATACTGAAGTGGCAGGTACCACTGTGATGACAAAAAAGGAAGCCACAAGGTTGTAATGATATCATGGTACATTTGCCTCTGGGAATTTATGGTAAAAAGCAATGTAGAGGACCCGAGTAAACAGTTGAGAACGAGTTTGAAAGACTTGGTACATACATATTGTTAACTGTTGACAATCTTAGATTCTAGGAACAACCCTCAGCTGTCAATGGTGTGTTACAACTCATTCAATGTTTTTTGTCAGTTTACTATGGATTTAAAGAACAGGACAATGATCCAACATTTACTGCCCCTTACAGTTAAGATGTAATTCATGTAGAGTACCTGTGGTATGACACTGTTGCTTATATACATAGATCAGGATACAGGTATCTTGTTGTGAATTCCATGTTGGCAACTATGATGTTTGTGTAACCTCTGTCTGCCTTTCAGTTTACCATACCTTTTCCCAATTGACTGAGGGAGCTGCAATTCACCTGCAACAGTGGATTGAGGAGTTACACAGACAATGATAGAAAAGGAAAGTGGCAGATTATTGGGCAAATACTTCACTTGCAGCTTTGGATATTCTTAAGGGGCAACATTTGGAAGGCGGACTGGGCCATTTGGAAGAAACGCCCAGGCTTAGAGCCAGTAACAGTACCCATTATTGGAGAGCTGCATGTTTTTGCGACGCTGAGCAAACTAACCAAGACAATCCGCAATAGCTGGCAGTGTGGTGGCCACTGGGAGAGAGTTGCAGTGGGACATGTCCTGTGAAGGGGTGTAAGATTACTTGAAATAATCCAATACAAAATATGAAACCACAATGAATTATAGTCATTCACCTTATCTACAGTCTCTAACATTGTACCTAATTACCTTGTGCCAACATTCACTCATTGTTCCACGCATTTCAAATCCACATCACATACACTGTTGGTTCAAAGTCCACTATATCAGATTAATCTATGAAGAGAGAAGAAAAATAAACAACGTTGAAAAAAGAATCAGTGACATCGATTATTTCAAATTGGCGTTTCGCTTACTACAGATCTCATGCATAGAGAAGTACCCGACCTACAATACAAACTGGAGCCTCTTATGAAAACAAAAGTAGTGCTCAATAATAAGGATTGCATTCCATTAGAGTGTAGAAGTAGCAAACAAAGCCTGTAAGGTTGCTGGCCCTTTCAGAAGGATATCACATTCTTTTATAAGAAAAATGGAAATGATAATGATTCTCTTGCTATACTGTGCAAGTGCTCAAGAAGATCAAATGGTGGTCTGCAAATGTATAGACCCCCACCTTAGAAGTTATGACAGCAGTAGAGTGATGCCATGGTGTGATATGAGCAGGTGTGGAGAGGTGATGAAAAAAGTAATAACGGTATAGAAGGTTTTCTTTATATGAAATGTTCATTACTCTTTTGATGACTTCCCCACACCCACATGCCACAAGCCCAGGTGTTTGTTATGTTTCTTTAAGTTACAGTGGACTCTGTTGTGGGCTTTCCCGTTCTGTTTACTTGAGGTAATGCTTGCAAGAGATAATAATAACTGGAAATACAGGCCCCAGAAACTGCTGAGCACAGGGCTTTTTGGCAAGCATAGAGTTAATGGGAGATGCTATCAGTCCACCATTTTGTGGACTTTACTGGTTTACACTAGACAATACACAGAGTCCCACATAGGGGACAGGATATGCGTCAGGGCGTGAGGGCCTATGACCCTCACTTGAGGAGAATGGAAACGCAAGGCCACAAACTCATCATCATGACTCAGAAGTTGATTAACCCATAACTGGAGAACTATGGAAATAGAGGAAGGACGCTCATGGCCATACAATGAGTTTTTTTGTATGTGGTAGGCAGGAACTCAGTGCCAAAAGGCCTATGTAGACCTCTTTAATGAAATCAGGTCAAGCGTCTTCAGGGCTATAAGGTGAGCAAAGATAGTGGGCAGAGAAGTTTGGTTTGGTTTTCAGGGTTTGGCTGGGATGCTGCATGTTTTCTTGCAAGAAGTCTCTGTTGATACACTTTTGCCTGTTAATTTGCTGAAAACCTTAACTGCTGTTTCCTCACCACATTGGCATTAACTTATAAAGTGGACAGCCATTTTGGTTGGAAAACGTGATGCAAAACTGTTAGCAGTCTACACATTGGAAGGTACATTCCTGTCCACATTAAGAAGGTGGTCTATTAAGACTGTATTTCTAACATATCTAAAAGGAAATAGAATGAGGCTCCAATTATTTGTTCACCTCATGAATATGGTGGTTAATCTACTGTCCCTTTTAAAATCAGTAGTAAAGAAAACATACAACTCAGACTCATTAAAATATATAATTCTACAATGGAGGATTAGATCATACAGCCAAAATCAAAATTGTCTAACTGACTAGAACTATGGATCTCTTAGTGTGAATTCTGCAACCCCTCTCAGGTGGAAAGGTTGGCTTTGGGTGCTGTGTTGGGAATAGGCACTTGAAGGCAAGCTGCAAGACAAAATGAATACACTTTAAAGGAGACAATTTATACAGATATCCTTTTATTTGGGATGGAAAGGCATGTGAGGAGGACACGGAAAGCCAAAAGTCAGAAACCTACACAAAAAGACTGTGTACATCTTGGTTCCTAATGTACATTACTTTCTGCTTAACCCACCCTGATTTGTTGCAACTCAAGGACTTTATGTATGATACTGCAAAGGAGTGCAAATCTGTAATATGGACATGGTTTGGACTTTAACAGAAGGTATGAAAAACAACACCCCCCTGTCAGGATAAGAGTATACATGGGGGTGAAATCACCCACTTGGTGAATCATATTTTGGATTTACTATGAAACAGAATAAGGATCCAGAAGGAATTGTTGTTGGACCTAAAGCTGCCCAAAGTCTTACACGGTGTGACTTACACAGTGTGAACACTATCCTATTTCTCCCCCATGATCACCTATGGCCTGGAAGCTCTCCTCAACTCTGACCTAAAATGGTTACAGGTGATTGAGGGGAAATTCTGGCGCTACATCTTGGGCCTACCACCAGGAATTCCTATGGCAATAAAAAGATTGGAACTGGGGTTGACCTCATTGAAAGCTATAGTATTAAAAAAGCGAGCCCTACTCTATCTAAGAATGAGTGGTGAGACTAAGAACGGGCTACTTAATGCGGTCTATCAAGAGATTTCGAAGGACCAATCCTTCTGCCCCTTGAAGGAGCAAATGTCCACATTTCTGATGACCATTGGGTGGCAAATCAGGGTGGGTAGTGTCACGGAAGAAATGCAAAGAGCCCTGGTTAAACGCATTGAGCTCTGGGATTGGCTAGAGAACTACGCTCATCTCCAGAAGTTGAAAAGCTATCAGTTTGTCCAGTATAGACTGTACAATTACAAAAATCCTCAGAGTTACCTTAATCTGTGCCCGGATAGGAGACTTAGACGTTTCATCCTACTTCTAAGGCTCGAACAACTACCTACTCTAACAATCACTGGCAGAAGAGACATGATTCCCCCAGAACTACGGCTTTGCCAGTTATGTAAAGGAACGAATCAGCTAGAGACGGCCAGACATTTGCTGACTGAATGCCACAAAATGATAAGTGCCATAAACCTTGGTTTGGGTAATTTTGTGTATAATCAAGGTTATATTAAAGAGGAGCTATTTTGGCATCACTGCATTAATTCCAACAGCATAAGGCTTTTGATGGCATTGTATAATATTTGGCTGAAGGTAGAAACTAGCCTTAACATAACCATGTAGGACGAGATGTAGAGGAGTTGTTGTATAGTCATCGGTGAAACCTAAGAGATGTTGTTGGCCATCATAGGTCCCCATGTCTTTAGGAACTGCTACAACGTTGAAATTAGATTGATATGCCATCTAATGTGGAAAAGTCTCACTGTAGAGTAGGTGGCAGTATGTGGTAATGTCCGGTCCTTGAACTAATGTCTAATAGAGACTATTGTAAATCTAAATGTAAATGTAGATGTTTTATATGGTTTTTATGATATGTATGTTCAGAGAATTTAATGTTTCTCTTTTCCCTGGTATTTTTTTTTTATCTAATGTCCTTGTTAATTATCTATGTTTCTTTTATTATAATTTTGCTTCTATTTAAGGTATTTATGTGTAAAGTTTCAATGTAAACTAAATCACAATAAAGGTATTATTATTATTTCTCAATTGCTTGTAATCGAGAGACTACAGTAAACAGGTGAGTAGAAGCCACATGTCACTGAGCTCATACATTCGAACCCAAATCACTGTATCAAACCATCATGACCACATTGCTTACATTTCATCTTTGAGCCACGCATCAAGCGATGGAGCACCAACAATTGGAACCAGCCGCATCTGCAACTTGACACTGTTGCCATTTAAAAAGCTCTAGGAACTATAGCTTAATGATGTCAAGCCGCTACAGAAGACCGAAGAAGAATTATACATGAAGTAGAAGACCCTAAGAATGCTTTTTTAGGTTGTGACCCCTTGACTTTTTTACACTGGGCTCTATAGAAGGTTACGACATCATTACATAAAAGCCACTTCTAAGAAAGCAATGTTGCATAAACTTGTTTTTCTTCATTTAAGCTAGTGTTCCTCCCTTCTCTCATGTATACCCTGAGTCACTAGCACATGGCTATATTTCCCCTGCTCTGTGTATTAACTTTACAGATACCGGAGTGTCGAGAGTTTTTTTTTTAACCAACTATTTTTATTTTGCACAAAAAAACAGTGTGAGCAGACTTGTATTTTATTACCACTGTATTATTGTTTTTTAGATTCTCCATACTGGTTCACGTGCTAACTCCCCTTCCCCCAAAAAAGTGTATAGCCTGCCCTCTGACCATGCTACCTAACAGGAAAAGGAGATATACACCTAACGTTGGTGCCTGTTTGCCCTTAATAACCGGATCACTGATGCACTAGTAGTAATGCTGGGTGGAATATAGAAGTCATTGCTTTGTGTGGTTGATGGTCAATATTTTACATCACAATGTTTTTTTCTTTTTACTGTAGCATCACGACGCTGGCTTCAATGACTTAAACGAGCTTGGTACATGCCTGGCTGCTCCCCAAGTGCCAGAATAATATTCGATGATATGTGTTCCCGAAGCATCACCTGTGCCTCCCAAGAAACAATGTGTGCCTTCTGTATGAGAATGTGCCCCTATCTATATTTTATCACACAAACCAATTTTTAGGGGAAGTATACTTCCACACCTTATAGAGCTGTATCTCCCCATACCAACGTCAACCTAAGTATTGACACATGATGGCAAATGACTTTTTAATATCCCTAAAATCCATCCACACACCCCTGCACTATCTCTCCAAACCATCTCTTTCCACCAAGTTCAGTCCCAGATAACATATTTGTTTTATTTCATTAACCTTGCAAGAAAAAAAACAATACAGTTTCATAATCAGGCATTAGAATACAAACAACATATATCAAATATTTGTCACTGCTACATTGCTTTCTATTACCTCTTTGAAAACCTGGCCTTTTAACTGCAACACATGTCTTTTGAAAGTTTGTTTAATAGAATGCTTTGCGGTCGTTGATGAGCTGTGCAGTTTTCATGTATTTATGAACCTGCTATAAATAATCCCTGAGCTGTGCACACACCATTTTTACTGGAGTTATGTGCTAAACCATTGAAGACCCTGACTCCTGATGAATCTTTCAGCCGATTAACGTTTTCTATTGTCGGTCTGTAATATCGTTTAATTCTAAGCAAAATCTGTGTAGATGTGGGACCAGTGCTTCACAGGCAATGTGTTGCTTGAAAAAGGCTCTGTTGTTTATCTCTTCAAATATGACTATTGGGCCTGGGCTGTACTCAGAGATGAAAACAATGGTCATTATATATCATGTGGAACCCAATGGCACCACAATTTATTATACCTTCCTTATAGAGGTGTACTAATTAATTTAAATTCAAAATGTTCCTATCTCATAGTCAAGAATAGAAAAAGGTAACATAGAAGTAAAAACTATTTCACATATTCTTAATATTTCACACATTTCAAACAGGTAGTGTGTCTCCTTTTTTCTCCAAAGATCAAAACAAAATAATAATTCGATATAAGCACATCAGGCATTTCATAAATGTTATGAGTCAATACATTTTTGAGAAACAGATCAAGATTTCCATAGATATTCTGTTCTCTCTTCCAGCACACGTTTTTCGATATCTACTCTATTCTTCTTCGGGGTATATTAAAAATATCTTGCTAAAGAATAATTGTAAAAAAAAAAAAAAAAACTGACAGGTAAACGGACAAGCCGTCCATTAACAGTAATTCAAAGGGTCAAATCAAAAGTACTCCGTGTACTGACCTCATATATCAAGAGTCCCTGTCGTGTGTGGATTTGAGGTGGTATCAAGTGCCTATAAAAAAGTGCACAAGGAGATTCAGTGTTAGTCATTACAAAAAAAACCCACAATCAATCAAAAAATAAAGTGAAACAAAAGAAGACATGCCTTACGCTAGTTCTAGGGGCTAGCCATATAAGCGCAGGTAATCTTGTGAATACAGTCTTTGTAACCGCTAGGGACCAGTCTTGTAATTGATGGAATTCATATTACATCTGCATGTGGTTCACTGTGTTAGCATGAGACAAAATATTTCACACTCACTCTTACCTCGGAGAGGAAGGTTGTAATTGTGTATTGAGCAGTCCACATATTGAGATTAGCTGCGCATCCCTACACGTGTGTCAGTGCATACCATGAACTTTCACCCTATGCATTGGCTGTGGTACACTGGACATGTGTCCTCTCTGCTGAAGCACACTCTGTGGAACTAATCAAGCACAATGTATGTCTTCCCTGTGAACATCGCATATTTGGAGTCCTCACGTGATTGCGCATTCTTTCTAAAAGCAACATACGATTCTCCTTGTTCATATTAAGGACCATAGGTGACAGACTAGCACAGAAAAAAAACGTTATTGAAGAATTGTATTTGTTTCTTATAGGAATGGTGTGAAAGGTTTGCTATACAACTATAACACAGAACATACACACATAAAATAAACACACACACTAAGTATGCATATCTTCGCTGCACAATATGAAAGCTGCATTTCAAGGTTACATCCCCACAAAAGTGCCCTCTGTGCTTATGTCTCCAATTAACAAACGGTTACTGTTCATAAAAAAATACATATCATTGCTCAACAAAAAGCAAGCAATGTTAATATTTTTTGGTGAGTGAACGTATTGAAATCGGCTTGCACCCAATGAATTGACTGGAGAAACATACCTTACTGTAGACATTCTTAACATAAACATTGTACATAAACATCCCTCCGTCCAGGATAACTGTAAAGTTTGGCAATGTTGCAGTCGACCATTTTAAACCCAGAGTTTGCTTATCATGCTATACTAGCACATTTATAGCTATTCTAATATGAAGAGTAGACAGCGAAGATTTGAGGTGGGCTACCGTTTGCTCATCTTGTTCCTTAATCTGGGAATAAGTGATCTCAGTTCCTATAAGTACACCATCAAGTATAGGAAATGAAAGTGAAAGGCAACGGTTGACTGGGGCTCGCTCGAATGGATGTCGTTCCCGGTAGCCACCTATAGGGGCCTTGAATGGATGTTGTTCCCAGTAGCCACCTATAGGGGCCTTCTGAAACCCTGTTGGGGCCTTTATTCTCTTTTGCCCGTGTGTGGCTTACATTTGTCCCTGAGCCCGTTAGAGTCTCCATTCATCCATTGTGCTTGGGACTTCCAGCATGGCCGCCGTGCAACCAACATCAAGAAGGACTTCTACATCTGTGCCCCTGAGCCCGCCTCTGCTTAAAGCAGATTGGCTGGGGCTTGAATGGATGTTGGGCCCGGGAGCAGGCAGGCGACACCGGCCCCTTCAAAGGAGACCCATAAGGACCTTCTGAACCCCTGTCTGGGCCTGTACGGGCATGGAGGGGCCCTGCCCTCTTATGCAGCTACCAACCATGCCAAAAGTGTGCGTGCTCTTCTTCTTTTCCGCTTACATGGCCACTGCACCTAGCTGGTAAAACCTCCTGTTTTGCCATCAGCAACCCAGCACCTTCCTCATTTCCTTTTTCCAGCCATGTCGCTAGTGAGCTTCAGTCCTCCCTGCTATGATTTCTACTGTTCTATTCTAGCACTTCTCCTTGCAGTTGACCCATCCGGCATTTTCCGTCAAACGTATCCTCTACGTCTTTTCCCAAACGTTTTGTCTGCATTTCAATTTGACAATTTTTCTTTGCCACTACTGACCTTGCTTACTGGCCTGCATCGACTTTTGACATGTTGCCATACTGTGTTGTCTTCATTCTACCCTAATGTATCTCTGGACTTCATCTGCTCTCATTTTTGAATCTGCCTTCATCTACATTGTGACTCCGTATGCTGCTGCGGCGCTGCATCGTATTTCTCCTGCCTGTAAAATTGAAGTTTACACTGTCCCTCCTTCTATTTTCTTCTATACTTTAACTCACATTTTTCCTTTCATATTTTCTGCTCTTCTGTTTTCTCATCTTTTCTTCTCACTTCCTGGTCCATGCTTGTTCTTCCCAATGTTGCAGACTCATTGACGTTTACCTGTTCCCTGGTGTGACCCTCATCAACTGTCTCGTTTTTTTTATTTTTATTTTTCCAATCCTTGCTCCAACATGCACATGCACACTCCACTCTCACATCCTTCCCCTCCCACCCTACTTCTTTCCTTCCTACTTTCCCCCTCCTCCCTCTCCCCCCTCTCACTGCTTACCAGCCCCTCTCACCTCGTTATGTCCTCGCTTTACACTCCTGCTGTGACCTATGCCTACCTTCTTCCTTCCTCCGCCCCTAATGCTGTATCTAACCTCTTGATCAAATTGTTATGTTGCCCTTTCTCTATATGGTCAGGAATTCCAGTGTTTTCTTTTTTTAACCTTCCCTTACCGGCATCTGGATACTTGATGTAACCTATTTCACTGTGCTTTGCTGGGCTGTGCCCCAGGACTACCTGGTTTAACCTGTTGGCACATAATGTCCCTCTCTCCTTCCTCCCGTCTTGAACTCCCCTTTTTCCCCCTTTCCCCTTTATGGTTAGCACTTGCCTGATCCAAATTGCCTCACGGCCAAGTCAGAATGTTTTTGTCTGTCTTCATCCCCTCCCTCCCCTTCTTCACTTCCCTCCTCCCCCTCACCCCCTTTCTTTCATCTTATAGCACTTGCACATTGTGAATGTTTCAAGCCATTTTAAGCACGTTTTTATTTGTTTTTTTACACTGCATCCTCTTCCCTGCCCCTCTTTGTCTTGATGCACCTTGAAACACAATTCTGCTGTATAGTGCGCATTATAAATAAATAACATAAATGGTAATGCTGAGAACCATTCAAAAACAAACATACTTGGAATTTGTATTCTAAAGTGGCAGTATCATATATGTAATCTTTCTAGATAATGCACCAGATGAGGGTTTGCGAATTAAACTGGAAGACATTAATGTTCCTGTTGACATTCATTGATACGATAGTTATTTCTAATGATTCAGTGAAAAAACTTTGTTAAAGGGACATTATGTTTACAAGTAAAACCGAAACCCCGCACAAATGCATCGGTTATGCAATGTAAGCAAACATAACTCGCACCACCACCATGCACTCCTAAGACTAACACCCAGAACATCACTGATGACATCACATATCTGGCCCCCTTATGTTTGTTCACTGACATATCTAGACTAGTTGTTTTTGTTCACTAACAGTGAGAATTCCAATCTTTGAAAAGGTGCTGTATATCTAGACATTAACTTGCTCGTATGTTCTCAAAGTACTTTCCTTATATTTTGATACCAGCTCATGGTGCAAAAACATGGGCCAATAACCAGGCCCCAATCACACAATTAATTTGTGTACATGATGATCAACTCTAATGTCATTGTTATTTTCTGGTGATGTTGTTTGTTTCCTCCTTGCTGGAGTTTCCCTGTATGTCCCTGAGAATGTTATGCTTTGTGGCTCTGCATATATATTTTTTGTACTAACACAAGTGTGTAGTGAGTCTTGTATTGCTAACTATTAATTTCAAGTTTAATGTTAGTCAACATTCTGATACTGTGCATTTATTATTTTACTGTCAATATTACCAGATTAAAAACAGGACATTTTTAAATACATGAAGTAGTTCATGAGAAGTCTCCCATTCATCCTTGACATTTTGCTACCAACATTGTAAACATACCGCCTTGTAGGGACTTTTTTTGTGTGATGTCATTTCTGATATCCTGGGTGTTAGTTTTAGCTGTGCACAGTGGTGGTGCAAGTTATTGTTACTTAGACTATCATAACTGCCGGATTTCTGGGGGGGTTTTGGTTGCTTTCATAAAGAGACCCTATCATTGGGGTTATTGTATGTACCAACATATGATTCATTCCTACTTCAAGAATGTATAGACTTCCTTATATTTGTGAGAAAAATGAAGTTAAAAATATTGTTTGCGACTACTGAGCTACAATCTAATTCAGAAGAGGAGAACTCTGAATATTTAACATTTCAATCTAAAAGTTACTTTTATCCATCTACATGCAATAAAACTATGGAAGTGTTTGAACAATTAGTCCTTGAGGACTTTAGGAGAATCAATGGCAGACCCCACATACAAAGGAATGTTATTGAAGAAACTAGCTACCAATACACACATAATATTCAAACCTGCTGATAAAGGGGGTGCCTTAGTAATCCTTAACATTAGTGACTACATTTGTGAATGTGAGAGACAACTTGCATATGAGGAGACCTACATGAAAATAGAGTTTGATCCTACTGCAGCGGTACAGGCACTCATAAAGGAAGTACTAGAGCGAGCTGAACAGGAGGAACTTATCTCAAGTAAAACTAAGATGTTTCTGACTAACCGACATCCATTGACACCACTTTTCTATATCCAACCTAAGATACACAAGACACTCATCTACCCACCTCGGAGGCCCATAGTAGAGGACACAGAAAGTGTACTGGAACCACTAGACATCTGCATTAATAGAATTCTTAAACCCCTAAGAACTGCTACATCAACTTTTCTGAAAGATACAGGTGATTTCCTGAGACAATTGAACTCCCTATCTGTTTTTCTATTTAAATGTGATGTGAGAAGCCTATTTACATCTATTCCGCATGAGGAGGGGATGAATGCCATGGAATGTTTCTTGCTCCAACAGGAGGAGATTGGGGCCGACAAAGTGTTTTTGCTGACGTAACTCAAATAGGTGTTAAAGAACAATTTATGTTAGTTTAGAGATTACTTTTATTTGCAAATCACAGAGACATCAATAGGGGCCAGTATGGCTCTGTGTTAAGCAAATGTATTTATATATCATTTTGAAAAGAAAAAGATTTTGACAATGGTGGATGCACAGATACATTTAGGGGGTAATTCATAGAATTTAGCGCACAAGTGGCGCACGCGGCTGGCGTAAAGTGTGCGCGTGCGAATTTCTGCACCAGCCGCGTGCGCTAAAATCCATTTCCGCACACAGCGTATTCATGGATTTTAGATACCAAAACCAGCCGTGGCGCACAGTGGCACAGCGACCCTGCAGCAGCGCCAGTTACGCCCCCAAGAACGCCATTCGCGCAAGGAAAAGCCATAAAAATCCCCAATCCAGCGCAAAGCGGTGCGCTAACCCTGTACCAGTATATATGGCCGCCACACAGCACACGGCAAGCGGGGAATGTGTATTACTGGGGTGCGCGGGAAGTTTCACACGCGATTGGCCCTGTGCGAGAGGGGTACGTGTATTACTGGGGTTCGCGGGAAGTTTCACAGGCAATTGGCCCTGTGCGAGTGGGGTACGTGTATTACTGGGGTTCGCGGGAAGATTCACACGCGATTGACCCTGTGCGAGTGGGGTACGTGTATTACTGGGGTTCGTGGGAAGTTTCACATGCGATTGGCCCTGTGCGAGTGGGGTACGTGTATTACTGGGGTTCGTGGGAAGTTTCACGCGCGATTGGCCCTGTGCGAGTGGGGTACCTGTATTACTGGGGATCGCGGGAAGTTTCACATGCGATTGGCTCTGTGCGAGTGGGGTACGTTTATTACTGGGATTCGCGGGAAGTTTCACACGCGATTTCACTGTCAGAGCGAGTATGTGTATCTAGTGGGGTGCATGGGGAGTCCCACACGTGAATTGGCAGTGTGGGTCCTCCCAGGTGTGCCCTCCACCCCATCCACGGCCCCTGCAGGCAACCCACAACACAAGGGACTACCCTGCACCCCTGGGCATGCCCCCCAGCCAGCAGACATGTCACCTTCCACTAGTGATCACCAACTCATGTTCCCCTGCACCCCCACCCTCAAGCAGTGAGGGGCACCTGCCATAAGGCCCCCACTCATGTCTCACTCATGTCCCCCTGCACCCCCACCCCCGGCAGTGAGGGGCACCTGCCAGCAGGCCCCCACTCATATCCCACTCATGTCCCTCTGCACCCCCACCCCCCAGCAGTGAGGGGCACCTGCCAGCAGGCCCCCACTCATCACCCCCTGCACCCCCACCCCCCAGCAGTGAGGGGCACCTCCCAGCAGGCCCCCACTCATGTCCCCCTGCACCCCCACCCCCCAGCAGTGAGGGGAACCTGCCAGCAGGCCCCCACTCATGTCCCACTCATGTCCCCCTGCAACCCCACCCCCCAGCAGTGAGGGGCACCTGCCAGCAGGCCCCCACTCATGTCTCCCTGCACCCCCACCCCCCAGCAGTGAGGGGCACCTGCCAGCAGGACCCCACTCATGTCCCCCTACGCCCCACCCCCCAGCAGTGAGGGGCACCTGCCAGCAGGCCCCCACTCGTGTCCCCCTCATGTCCCACTGCACCCCACCCCCCAGCAGTGAGGGCCACCTTCCAGCAGGCCCCCACTCATGTCCCCTTGCACCCTCACCCCCAGCAGTGAAAGGCACCTGCCAGCAGGCCCCCACTCATGTCCCCCCTACACAAAATAAAGAAGCACAATCATGTGCCACTTCTACACCAAAAAACCACATCACGCCACCCCATTCTTGAGACGCAATGATTTCCCAATCCAATCCACACTGATATGCCTATCTCAAGACACAAACCAAAAGTCAACTATGTACATCAACACATGTCCGTCAGACAGATACACTGGTTGGCATTGATTGTGTAAACCCACATTTTCACATGCATCAACGTAATGAGCGAATCCCACACATGGAAATAAAATATGAATATGTATTATGTACAAAAATAAATAAATGAAATGAAATCATACAAAAATAGCAAACATGAAATGAAAAGCATGTGCAAAAGATGAGTGAATGAAAATTATAACCAATCCAAAAAAATTTGAAAGAAAAACAGTCCAAACTCTCCCTCAACCAACGCAAATCCAAAGGAAAGGTAAAAGAATAATTAATTGCTTCATGTTCATAATGAAAAAAAAAATAAAATTATTCCATAGTCCAACTATTTACAATACATTGTCCCAAAAAAAAATCCATTACTCCATGTCCATAATGAAAAAAAATATTCTAATTAATCCATGGTCAAACTATTCACAATCCATTGTCCAAAAGAAAAATCCATGAATCCATGTGCAAAATCCAATAAATAAATCACATCAACCCATTGTCCAACTATGTGAAGGGTCCATGAGCCCAACCAAACAAATGAAAACTACCTAAGAAACTACATAAAAATAAAACTATATACAAATGTGTGTGGCATTGTCCATTGAGCACAAATAAAAGGAAAAGGAAAAGGAAACCTAACTTTAAAAACTATTTACAATGGTAGCGGGCTAGTCCGACGGCTCACTTCCTGATTTCCCGGGCCAGGGCATCATCGAACTCCTGCTCGATGTCCCGGAGGCGGTCCTCTTCCATGGCCATGAGGGTTCGCAGGGACAATGAAATGTGGGCCTCAAGGTCCCTGCAAATTGCCTTGAGGCACTCGGCCCGCCTCAGAGCCCTACGCATGGAGTTCTCCGCCCTGACCATTGTGAGCCGTGCCTCTTCTGCCCGCTCCGTATCTATAGCATGGCCTAACCACTGCCACACGGAAGACACTTCCAGTCCTGGGTCCTCTAGCCCTCTGGCCAATGCCTGCCTCTCCGATATTGAAGGCCCCGAGCCATCATGGCTCGCACCTTGTTGCTGCTGCTGCTGTGCCTCTGCCTGTGCCCTGGCTCTTGCTGCCTGCACATCCTCCTCCGGCTGGGGTCTAGTTGTTGAGGTGGCCACCCCTGCTGGACGTCCGACTCCCGACTGTGGCAGGGATGTGTCCTCCACCAGCCTGGCCGTAGGGTCAGAGGCAGCTCCACTGGGTACCCAGGTGATACATGGGTGGGAAGATGGCATGGAGAATGACTGGCGCATAGGGGGTTCAGGTGAGGAGGGGGTCGGAACAAGGTCCAGCAAGCAGAGGAATCCGGCCCTGGTGATCTGTCCCAGTAGGTCAACGCGGTCAACAAGCCATTCGAGATGACGTGCAGTCTCCTCATGAAAAGACTGCAGCTCAACTCGCATGGCCCGTTGACACAACGCCACCCCACCCAGGACAGGCTCAACCCGGTCCTGGATAGCCACGTCCGCAGGGAGAGGAAGGCCAGTTGTTGTAAGCGTATCCCTCCCTGAAAACAGGCCTGGATGTAGGCATCCCTGCTGGTGCGGGATGATGCAGTCACAGGATCGGGGACAGGATTACACACAGGCACCTCCGCGGTGGCCTGTGCTGCCTCCTGTCTCTGCCCCTGCACCTGCACTGCACCACTAGCACCAGTGGAATCCGCACCTCCAGACCCTGTGTCTGTCCCTTGCACGGCCTCCTCCTCCACCAAACCCCCCACCAACCTGGATGACTCCGTACCATCTTCCTCCGTCGGACCCTGTGGGGTCTCAGCTGCCACTTCTGCTGCCGAGGAGTCCAACTCCGACCTCCGCCTCTTGCACCTACCCTCGGCAGCTGCGGCCTGCGACGCGGCACCGGACTCCTCACTCCCTGACGAGATGACAACCTAGGAGGGGAGCCGGGCCTTGCGTCTCCGGCTGGCGGTGCGATCCATGCTGCTGTGCTCCACAGCACCCTCTCCACCCTCTTCATCAGTTGACGCTGCAGACAGGGAGAGATAGGACACAGGCATCAGGGCACTGTACAATGGACCGATACACACATGACAGTTGCACATGAGTGGCAGTGTCAAACTTCAGACATGGCATCACAATCCCCAACACACATGTAATTTCAACTCACACACATGAGCAATTCCACAGCCATATCACAACAGCCAGCATCATCCATACACATACAACAGCATGAGCATCCAAAGGTGAGCCAGACATCACATGAAACACAGGGAGTGCAGTAAACATGCACACACGCCACCACACTTACATGCATGTCTACATCTCCTCCAACTGTTGCAGTGATGAGATTGCCATAAATGTCAGATCTGCCATTCAGCCTTCTAAATATCAGTGTCACATGCATCCATGTTGCATCACAGTTGCACACTTGTCAAATACACACACATGCACATGTACACAGTGCAGATACATGCATTAGGAACCACCATCCATGCCATAACCATGCCAATGTACATACACAGAAATTCAAACATGTGTGCTCTCACACCTGCATTTGTCCAGCATGCTTACCAACACATACACCATCAATGTGCCTCACACCTGAGAGGACACACATGTGTCAGCCTCACACCCATGTTCATGGCCCTACAAAAACACATGTGCAACCTGCACACTACTGGCACACCACGACACGCACAGCGTCCAATCACCCTGCATGTACACTTACCGCTCGACTCCAGGCGGGTCTGCATCTCAAGGATCTGGACATAGAGCGCTGGGCATATGCATTCCAGGACCCTCATTTGGTGGTCCGACAGCTGGCCCCGGTGCCCCTTGGCATCCGCTGCCTTCGCGAGGCGCCGGGCCTTGTTGAGGGTCCTGGACCTGAAGTCCTCCCAGCGCTTCTTGACATGATGTAAGTCGCGGACTGCCACCCCCTCTGCATTGATGGCAGTCACGATGTCCATCCAGATCCTGGTCCGTCCTTCATTGTCGGCGCACAAACTTCCAAAGAGGGCATCATACTGCCCCAGGACTTGCTCCACCAGGACAGCAACTTCTATGGCACTGAAGCTGATGGCCCTCTGCCTCTCTGGCTTGGGGTTGCTAGTGCTGCCAGATGGTGTTGTGCTGGATATGGCAACCCCAGAGGCAGGAGTGGGTGGGCAACTGGGTCCTGGGGCTGGGCTGTGGAGCGCTGGAATCCCAGTCGGGAGTCTTCGGTTCCAGCAGGGGTGGTCACAGCAACTGCACCCCTGGCTGACGTGCAGGCAGCAAATGGCAGGGGACGTGGGCAGCAGGCAGTCAGGCAGCAGCAGATTGCAGGTGGGAGCGTGCTTGAGGCTCTGGGGGGCAGTAATTCGGCCTTCTGGGCAGGAACATGGTCTTCGGTGTTTTTTCACTTGGCCAGCTTGATATGGAGTGATTTGGCACGTGAAAAAATTGCACGTCAGCGTGTAATTGGAGGAAAGGCCCTTAGCGCGTAAGCGCGTCAGCACACGTATGCGTTTTCATTGGACCAAAGGCCCTCAGTGCGTAAGCGCTTCTCTGACTTTACGCACGCGGGCGTTTCCCTCGTGACGTGGGCATAGTGGTTCAGCACACGTGAAAAAACTGCACATCCGTGTGTGAATGCGTGTAATCCGAGGAATGGGCCTACGCGCGTAAGTGACTTGATGCGTGCCGGCGTTTCACTCGGCACGGGTTAAAGGTGAGCGGGGCCAGCAGTTCGCTGTACGTGCCTTTTGTGGAGACCGACGTGTGTAGCTGCTTCGTGTTTATTCGCGCACCATCACATCTTCACAGTGATCGAGGACGTATCTCTTCTTTTGGCGGGGGTATTGGCTACGCGTGTTTTTCATTATCACGCTAGTCAGACGGTGAGTCACGCATGCTATTTTTCCCACTGAGGGTGCCCCTGTGTATCGCACCCGTTTTCGAGGTCATAGTAGCCTGCGTGTCCCACGCGTACGCGTTTTTCGTGTTACTGGGTGCCACCGAGGTACTGCAAGAGGTTGATTCCACGCATGTAGGCTGCAGGGTTGCGTGCACAGTTTTACTGCAGTTTTGGGGTGCCTGAGCGTAGCGTGACCCGTCACTATATCACCGGGTTCACATACAGCCTTGCAGGTGCAGGGGGGCTGTTAACATCTTGCATCCCACCCCCTTCACCCCAATTGCCCAGGTCAATTTTGGTGTACACCTCCAATTGGCACTACTCCATCTGTGCAGGCACTACTCCATCTGTGCCATGGTTGGGAGGCCACCAAAGGTGAGGGGGCCTCAGCTGGGCGTACTCCTCGTGGCATGGTCAGGGACGTGGCTGGGGTGACCAGGGAGTCGGGGGACTCCAGGATGGCCGCAGAGGGGGAAGAGGCAGGGGTGCGCCACTTGAGCACGATGTTGTGTCATGTGTCGGTGCAGTCATGCCACCACCCACTGTGGTTCTGGGAGATGCAGCTTCTGCATCTGGCACTGGTGCCCGTGTGACCCGGCAGTCCGTTTCATCGACTTCCACGGGCCCAAGGGTAGTGGTAGCTGCAGGTTCCCCCAGGCTCAGGGTCTGCCAGCACAGGCTGCGTTGGCAATTGAAGAGCCCTTGGAAGATTTCCAACAGGACCGGAGGGAAACCGTAGGGGCACGCAGGGCTGCCCTGACCAAGACACGTGTCCCTGGGGCAGTAATGTCATCTGCTGCCCCGAACAGCCGGGTGTTGGCAAGTGCAGGGGCAGATGCAGCCAACAACACCCCGGTTGTGAGTCTGCCAACCAGGACAGTTGCGGTCAATGACCCTGCCACAGCGGATGTTGATGCGCAGGGTCCATTAGAGGGCACCCAGCTGCCACTGACAAAAGTCAGCCCTTTGGTCGTCCCTCCACCTGCCACTCCCTTGGCTCAATCCACCAGTCCCACTGGCCATACTGATCTGGGCGGCATCAGCCAGCCAGGCTCTGCGCCACAATCCAAGAGGAGGAAGGTTGCACCTGCAGCACAGGCTGGGACCCCACACACAGCCACGACCTCCTGCACATCGAGGAAGAAGCCTTTCTGCAACCAGGAACTGGACTTCCTCATGGGCTATGTGCGGAAATACAGCCGTGACATGCTAGTGGGTGCTAATTGTCAGGCTACGGCTGCCCACCGTGATACCCACTGGAAGAAAGTTGAGGAACATGCGAGTGCATTCGGCCATGAGGTGCGCACAGCGCAAGAGTGCAAAAAGCATTGGAATGACCTCAAACGCAGCGCTAAGGCCTCAAATTACAACTTGACTTTGGTGACTGGTGGTGGGCCTGCACCGGACGAGGAAGACCTCACTCCACATGAGTCACTCGTTGCGGAGTTCATACCATCTGAATCGGTCGAAGGAGTGGGAGCGATGCCGGACTTTGATGCCCAGTCCAGTGAGTGTTGATGCGTGTTTGTCGAGGACGTGTGTGTTTTACTTGTGTGATGTGTTGTGCATGACTACCACGACATGTCACGTGTCCATGGTTATGATGTGTGAGTAATGCAATGCTTCCCTGATGCATGTCTACTCTGCTGGATGGTGGACATGTGGAGCAGACGGGGACTGTCCACATCACCACTTTTGCACCATAGTCACATGCTGGTTATCAGTATGCCCCTCCGGTCCATGTTCCAGCTCACTGGCACTTCTGCATGTAGCGTGGGGTGAGCTTCCTCTCAGCCCAGGAACTATGCATAGCATGACTGACGTGCATGTGTCCTCTGCCTGCAAGGGAGTAGCCAATGTAGACATGCTCCCTTGCCCCTCAACCCCCTGCTCTGCACCCCAATTCCATCTTCCCTGATCATGCCTCCTGTGTACATTCTAACATCCAGCGGCCAATCTGCCAGACATATCCATTGTGGTACATCCTTAGTACTTGATGCAGGGTGTCTCACTTGGACTGTGCAGAGGTCAGATGCCCCACAGGGACATGAGTGCCCATTCATGCTCCGTGTGCATTCCACGCATGCCCATATGTGTCCATGACCGGATGATCACTGTTACATAAGACCATGATGACCCAAATTGCATGGCATTTCAGCTGCCTTCCCATGTCAACTGTGGCTCAGTACTGCGTTGCACACATGTTTAGCGTCTGACAATCTGTGAGGGTCACAGGCCTCAGCCTGTTTAATGGCCAATGACTCTGTCCAACTGGTGTAGTGTCTTCTTCACACGTGGGTGGACTACAGAGGTTTCATCATGTGTCCTGCTTACTGCCCCATCATCATTTGCAGTGTTGTCACTTGACTCACATTAAGCTGTTGATGCTAGTCAACACTGTCTGTCAATAAACAGGTCTATGGTCAGCCTTTTGATACCATGCTAGGCATCCCTGCTTTTGCACTTGGGTGGAGGGGTGCTTTGCTTGTAGATATGCTACCCATTGAATGCACATTGCACGTGATGCATGAAGTTGACCTTGCACTGCCTTCACATTTTCTGACACACACCATGAAGTCCTTGTACATGTAGGTAGTGAGTAACATGCATATTTGCTGCACTGCATAGACCCACTTCAATGCAGAGTGCCATCTTTCAACAGGTCTGGTCACAGAAGCAATTCCAAGTTGACCCAGCATGCATGCCAGGTTCTATTTTGTGTGTCACATGTCTGCCTGATGTGTTTGTTGCCTGTGTGTGTGTGTTGTATGCTTCTAACATGTGTAGTGACCTTTTTTCTCTCTATTTTTCAGATGATGACGCAATGGAGCCAGAGGATGCTGTTGTCATGCCAGGCACAGGGTTGTTATCACTACATCAACCCAGCACAAGTGGGGGTAGTGGGGTGGTAGGCCACGAAAACCCCCAAGTGCTTCAGTCCATCTTGTCTCTGGCTGCCTATGAGTCCAGCCCTGATTAACACTCTGATGAACATGTCGAGTTGGATGAGCATCAGGTCCATATGTCAGGGGTGAGTGATTCTGATGTGGACACTCCTCTGTCCGCGACACCTGCACTGAGGAGTCAGACAGTCTTGGAACCTCCGCCCGTGGTGGAACGGGACGCAGGGTCACCCTCCACACCAGTCACTGATGTGCCTGGGACATCACATCGACGGGGGCATGTAGTCGTGCAGCCGAGGGCGGTGCCAACACAACGAGGACACACAGTCCTTGGGTCCTGCAGGGGTCAAGCCCAGCAACATGGTCGCCGCGCGCAACCACAGTATACTCAGTGGGAGCAAGAGATGACTGCCAATTCTGAACGGCAGGGGGCAGCAATGGAGAACATCGCTGAGAGCATGGAGTGTGTGGCCCAATCTGTGCTAGGCAGGTGCTTCTCCAGCAGCAGGCGGCACGGTCCACGGCCCGCTCGCTCAGGCTGGGCATGGCGGCCTCAGACAGGGCACACCAGGCTGAAATGGCATCTCTGTGTCAAGCAATTGTTGCTCATGCAGAGGCACACATGAAGGCCCTGAGTGAGGAGCATGCTTCCCTCAGATCCACTCTGGGTGTCCTTCTGATGTCTCAGAGGGAGCGGGCAGAAGAGAGGTTTGCATAGCTTGAGCGTACCATCTCGGCTGAGCTACATGCTTGCCGGGAGGTGCAGCGGTTGTCCAGCAAAGCCTTGCAGGAGGAACTCTGTGTTACACGTGCTACCTTGCAAGAGGAAGCACGTGTATCACGGGAGGTTCTGCATGCAGACATACATGTCATCGCCACACAGAACCAGGCTCACCCTTCCAGCAGACCTGCTGCCGATGAGGGGCAAGCTGCGGCTAGGTGTGGTCATGCTCCTGTGCCACGTCCTCCTTTCCAGGAAGAGCCAGACTCGGACAACAATCTATCTCCCACATAGGTCGGACTGTGCAGGCGTTGAGCCCATGGAGTTTTTTACTTTTCCTCAGTATCATCGCATGTGGTTGTTGAACAGCACCCTGTACCTCCCCCCTTCTGGTTGCCCCCCCACCCGGGTCGTATATGGCCATTTTTGATTTTTCTTTTAGTTTAGTTAGTTAAGTTTCTGTTTGATAGTTAGTTTAAATAGGTAAAGTAGGTTTTTCATAATTAGTGTAATTAGTTAATATAGTTTAAAATTGCTAGTCTCTTGGGCTTTCATGTGATGGTGTGGTGCTTTGTGGCTTTTGAAAGCATCCACTGTCTGTTCCAGCTGGGCCCTTCAAGCTTGTCTTGTGTATGTGTTTGCTGCTTGGGGTCCTTGACACACATATGCCACTCCTGCTTCCCTTATCCATGGGCTCGCAAGGATGGTTCGGTGTAACAGCCTATTACACAAGGGCAATGGACTGTCATATCAGTGGCATGTCTGCTGCTGTGGAACTTGTGTTAACACCCCTAGTGGGGATGATTGGGGTGTAATTGACCACTTTTCTTCTTTTGCTAGATGGGGTGTTTAATGATTCATGTGTACATGCATTGCTATGCATTGTGTAGTATGTTTCTTATCTTTAATGAACATGTGCTTGTTGAATCTCATGCCGTAGATAGTGTGTTCCACACTGTTGCTGTGAAAGACGAACTGATGGTGTGATTTCTGATGTACGTCTCTGACATGGCCCACTCATGTAATGCCTGAAGAGACAAACACGGATTAATATTAAGCATTAATCATGTGTTTCATGGTCTTTCTGTAGGGGGATGAGCCTCAAGACCACCTTTGCCAGCAGACTTGGGCCATTGGACGTCTGGAATCTGGACACGTTTGGTGGTGCCGACATGCGCATGTGTGCGCAAGCCGAGCCACAGGGATTGCGATCATACATCCAATAAACGATGACGTGTTTCAAGGGACTCAAGGCAAGGTGAGCAGCACAGGGTGGTCACAACACAGCAAACCTTCCACCTAGCCAGTTGAACATGCATGCTTAGTAGCAGCATTGACGGTGAGCTTGGACAAATATTGGTGTTGAAGCGCACAATACAGCTCAGATGTGTTGGTGGACTGATGGCTAGTTGATGGGAAAGTTGTCTGGGGCACCTGCATGGGCAGTGGCACATACCCTCCGTTCCACCATGGTCCATTGAGGCACTTGTATTAGCCATGTAGCATTGCAAAACATGGAATGAAGCAGCTCACAGGGACATACAGCAAGGGACAGACTTGGGTGCAGTGCATTTCATTTCCAAGTAGAATTTGATACATGCACTGGCTACTTTATTTTGGTCATGGTGGTACAGGACTTGTTCTGAAGTCAGACTTTGCTATATGCTTCTGTCTGCTTACCCAGGGAACAGTGCATGTTGTGTGAATCGTGACACATTGGTGTTCCATTTGCCACGCACCCACAAGTGCCTGACTTACTGCATTGACTGTGTATGAACCATCACAGGGGTAATGTTACGTATGGGTATGAAGCATCCACACAAGATTGTCTGTTTGTAGAGTATTTTGTTACTTTGGGGCATATTTGGTGGTGTGCTTGTGTGTTTTGGGCGCGCACAGATTATTACCTGTGGCTCTCTTTGCAGCATTGAACTGCTCCTGTTACCGGAGAGTGCACAGGCAGGAGGCCAGCACTCACTCCAGAGATAAGTCTCTCTTTGACTTCCATTTGAGTAATTTGCTGCTATGTGCATGTGAACAAGTTTGATCTATTTGTGTATGTGTTAATGTGTGTACTACATTTCGGCGCATTCCCTACTTTCCCGTGTCAATCCTACTCTCCTCTCCTGCCCCTCATTCCGAATATCCAGTATGCCAATGCATGTGCCGACTGCATATCCCTGACCCTCCTTCCCCACCAGGGTCTCAGAGGCCTGTGTGAGTTAGACCTTGCAGGCACCCAGACCACAGCGGGGGTGGTTGTTTTGTGCCACTCCTGCGCCTGTACACGGGAGCTGTGACAGTAGACACCCATTCGTGTTGCATCATTCTATGTTATGTACCACACATGGTTCAGATCCTGTTGTGACATTGTTTTACTGTGCTACCTTGGTTGTTAACATCATTGTGGTAGTACTTGGCCTTTGTGGCGTACTGCTACTTGAATTCATCTACTGGAGGCTGTTCTTGTTTGTTTTACTCCATGCAGGGTATTTGATTGGCTTCTTTGTTGTCCTGCTTTGGGTTCTCTTGGATTTTGTGCTTTTGCAAATCTAGGTGGACTCTGAGGATGCTGGCAACTTTTTACACACAAGGTGGGAGATGGTGACAAAGGGGAAGGATGATCCTGTGGCCAGGTGGAATTCAAGGATGTCGGATGAAGGACCCAGATGCAGTTGTTCAGTGGGTCATGGTGATTTGTGAGGGAGGCGGGGTGTTTTGTTGTTGATAGTTGCCTTGCCCTGCATTGTGATGGGCACCCTGAAATTGTAATTGTGCTTTCCTATGTACATGATGTATTCTGCTCATCAATGCCTGTTCATGTGTTGTGTTTACCTTTCAGGTGTGAGGGGATAGTTGTGGTTTGACATGCTGGGATATACACATGGTGAATGTTCACATGTGATGTGTAGAGGACAGTGATGGTCACTTGATTTCACATGCATATGTTTAGTACATGTCCCTACTGACCCACACACTCGCACTATGATCCACTACATGTACAACCACCCTTACATGTCCACGTGTACACTCTGTTTGCCTTCTGGTGCCCACTGTGTCCCTGCAGCAAATGTTCTATGACCATTTGTGGATCCTGTACATGCCTAATGTTGTTATTTTATGTAGTTTGTCACTTAGATGAGATGCTCAGGGTGTGCATCACACACAATGGCTGTTCACTGTGCTGTGCGCTGAGCAGTGTGTTGCAGGAGGTGGACACAGCACACAGTAGCTGCAGTGTTGATTATACAATGCACATTGTGCATGTGGACAGGCATTTATTGTTATGTTTCAAATACAACTTTTGGAATGCATTTGGGTATGACTTATTTTGAGTAGGAGGTTGTTGGTCAGTCATTTCATCTGATTCCATGTCACGCATCATTGTCTGATGCCCATTTACATTTTTCACATGGCAATGTGTACCTTATTGGTACTGTGTTGGTGTATGGCTATTGCTTGCCATGTTATGTTGTGGTTTGGGAGGGTTTGAGTGACATACCAGTGATAGTCATGGCCTGTTTTGCAGGTCTGTGTGATTCACACCTTTCATGTAGGCCTTTTGGTCACACAGGATTACTTGTGTTTAAGTAGCTAGGGATGCACACAATGTGGCAATTCCATGGCAACAATCTCAGGGTGGTAAGGGTGTGACAGTTGACTGTCTCTTTGTCATCATCGATTGTCACCTGGTATGTGCCAGGCCTGTGTGCACTCCGCCATGTGCCCTATCCCCTCCCATGGGCAGCGCCTGTGCCTGTGGTTGCGGATGTGGGGGCACCACCATGTCCACCGGTATGCCCTGCCGTGTTGCAACATTGTGCAGGACACATGCTGCCACAATGATCCTGCACACTACTGGGGGTGGATAGAGTAGCTGCCCGCCAGAGCGGTCAAGGGAGCGGAAGCGTGACTTGAGCACTCCGAAGGTGCGCTCCACTATGCCCCTGGTTGCAATATGGGCCGCGTTGTATCTTACCTGGGGTGGTGTGGTGGGGTTCCGGATTGGCGACATCATGTGGTTGCTCCGAGGGTAGGCACTGTCCCCTGGAGAGGTGATAATGGTTGTGATTATTGGGGTTTGTGTATTTGTGTGTGTGTGTGACATGCATGCATGTGCACGGGCATTTGTACTCACCTAGGGGCCATGTGTCGCCATGCTGCCCAGCTTCCAGGGCCCGGCTCAGGGCGGACATTCTGTATATGAAACTGTCATGGGTGGAGCCAGGGTAGTTTGCATAGACAGAGGTGATGATTCCCTTTGCATCGCATACCACCTGTACATTGATGGAATGCCAGTGCTTGCGGTTTCGGTAGATGTACTCAGTGGCCCTAGATGGACGTAGGGCCACATGGGTGCAATCTATGGCACCGAGCACTTTGGGGAAGTGTGCCACCCTGTAAAAGTCCTGGACAACGGCCTGCCTTTCCGTGGGTGTTCTGGGCATGTATATGTGCCTGTGGACTGAGGGGCGCGCTGTCATGATTGCCAATACCTGGTGTAGGCAGCGTGACTGCGTGGCCTGTGAGACCCCACCCACTATGGCAGTAGTCCGCTGAAAAGACCCAGTGGCCAGAAAATGCAGGACATTCAGCACCTTCTCCAAGGGGCTCAATGCTTCGGAGCAGAGGGTAGGGGATATTAGGTAATCTTCCCACTCCCTGACCAGGTCTAGGATGATATGAGGTGGAAACCTATACCTGCCATAGACCTGGTTGTCAGGCATCCCAAAAAGGCTTGTCCGTTATGAAAAAATGTGTGCCCTGGCTATTCTCCTCCTGCGGTGTCCCACGATCAGTGCTGCGACAAATGGGGCATTCATTGTAGCTGTATATACGTGTTTGTTGTTTGCGCGCACTTTTATGCTGTGTGCGGGGACGCTTCCGCCTGCCTTCGTGTGGCGGACGCGTTGATGCCTGTGTGCGTCTTTTGCCATGCGTGGGTTTCCGTATTCGAATCCATGAATACGGGTTGTTCGCGTGCGTGTAGGCGTTCTGTGTAGTTCCCTGCAGTACTTCCCCAGTTACGCCTTCTTTTTCATGCGTTATTCCCCATTTTGTGTGTTCCGCCCACTTTTGTTGTGTGCACTGCGCTATGTGCGCTTTCGCTGTGCGCGAAGCGCACGCCGTTTGATGACGTGTGTGCCCGCGTGCGCCATGCACGGATTTGGCGCACAACCAATGGGAAAGTAGCGCAGCGCCTTCCTTGAATCGCACGCGTGGGCTTGCTTTCTCACGCCTGCGCCTCCTTGGCCCTTCTTGCGCTGGGATTTTCGGCGCACGTTTACAAGAGATATATAGATGATGGTTGGAGGTCAAAGGATCGAATCAAAAGGATCTAAATACAATAGGGTTGAATCAAAAGGACTGAAAACAAAAGGGTCAATTATTTTTTTCGGTTGGGTTCCCCTCAAATCCCCCATTTTTGGTGTAAAAAACACCTTTTTTCCCGAAATGTAAACCCAAAAAAAATATACATTTAAAAAAAGAAATTTGACCCTTTTGTTTTAGGTCCTATTGACTCGACCCTATTGCATTCGATCGTTTTGCATTCGATCCTTTGACCGGACACCATAGATGATATCTTTGGAGCATGGGCAGGACCCCGTGATGGATTAACAAAGTTTCTTGCAAATTTGAAAACATTACATGATCGAATAAAGTTGACATGCTGCATGGATCAGCATGAGAATCATTTTCTAGACACTCAGTTACAGCTTGTACAGGGTCACTTTGTTACCAATCTGTTTACGAAACCAATGGATAAAAAGAATACATTGCATACCAGAAGCTTTCATCCACGTAGTACAAAGGACTACCCTTTAGTCAATTGGTTTGACTACGATTGATCATTTCAGACCCAATAGAGTATGAAAGAAAATGCCAGAAGATGTTACTTAAGTTCAAAGTTAGAAATTATGACACATCAACCCTAGAAAAAGCGTAGAGGCTTGAGATAAATACCTTATTACAAGAACAAACCAAACCTCAACAGAATAAATTGGTGTATGTCTATACATACTCAAGAGAGAGTAATCGGGTTAAACAGGTCATTGCTAAACATAGGCTGATTTTGCAACATGTTGGGACCACAGCCAAGCTGTTCAGTACACCACGTATTCTTGCCTACAAGAATAGCTCCTCTATTAGACAGAAGTCGGTATGTGCAGAATGAGAGGCTAAGATACAGCCCAGAACGACTAAAGTGGGAACTATACCATGTCATGCTTGCCAGCATTGTCACAACATTTTGCAGGCACTCACTATTAAGCATCCATATTCTGTCAAAGATATTAGGATTCGTTCCTGTTGTACATGTGACTCTATGAATGTGTTGTATGGATTAAGGTGTCCATGTGAAATCTATTATGTGGGGCTTACGACATGCAAGGCGAACAGCGATGGACAGAGCACAAATCACGGTAACCAGTCGCTATACAATTCAAGGTAAAACACCATACCATCACACAGCTGCAATGTGTTATCTTGGAACAAGTGAAGAGTAGCAAGAGAGGAGGTGACATGGCCAAACATTTGCATCAACGATAGATCGATAGATCTGGTGGCTTGATACCTTGGCGGCTCTCCATCCGAGGGGAATTAATATTGATTTTAATTTGAATTGTTTCCTGTAACTATCTATATGGACATTTTATTGTGCAAATTGGAATAATAGACATGGTAGCTTGCAGGGACCCTGGGTTGGGTCAACATACCGATGTTGGAACATCGAAAATATATTTTCCTAATATGTATGGTTATTGGATCTTTCTGATTATTATAATTTTTTTCAGCACTTATTTTCTTTTTCTCACGTTATTTATTGTTTAGGGGTAAACTTTCTCTGCATGACATTTCGAAAACGTTTTCATAATTTTTGGCAGGATTTTATTTTCCTTTGAGTGCCCCATGAGGAGCTGGGGACCACAGGTCATGGGTGCCTTGACTGCCTGGTAGCTCCTCCCCGGAGTTCCTCGCGTGCCCAGACCCCCGACCTGCCTCTGATTCCTTGTGGAGTCATATTCCTGACTGGCTTGACTATCCCTCTCTAAAATGGCGACGAACGTCTGATTTGAACACTGCAGCAACATGCATTGAACATCAATAGACTCGATTCCCTTCTGGGGCACGCTAGGCAGCGAGTACAATTCGGTGTAGAGTAGACTCTGATAGGGATGGGAGATGGCAGACAGTGAAGGTAAGAAGAACTTTGTTTCCCACTTCAAGGGTAAACTGTTAAATCTAACAATGTAGTGATTTATTTATTGGGTCTCATGACCTCACAAAGCATGAGACTACCTACAACGGAGCCTACACCTTCAGTTATGACTACTATCAGGTACTATTTTTAGAGAGAGGTACATTCACACCATCTTGATACTTAGCGAGTGGTGGCACCCACTCACAATATATTATGCTTTGTTCATAGCTGGAATTGGTGTAATGCATGACTAGAATGGGTAAAGGAGTTTCATTACAGTACCGTATAGTAACCCAGGATCCACCCTCCTGGCACTGGCTGAGAAATATTTCTGCATTCCATACTTATGAGGTATCCTAACAGCTACATGACTGCATGGGTGACGGCAACAAAGTCCTGCACGAGGGTGGACACACGGTTTATTTGTTTGGTTGAGGAAATATTTTTTTTGGGCTATGGACTTTAATCTTGGGTACATTGGTCTTTCGACATTTCTAATTTCCAACATAGGGGCTCCACGCAGCAGTATCAGGTAATTGTATCCCCATAAATAATGTAGCCATACATATAGCAGATGGGAAACGGCATAGACAACATTATTTATAGGGATAATTTATAGGGTAAATGGGGGTGGGGGTTGCGGTGTGTCCCTGCTCCCTTTAAAAAAATATGGGGGCTGCAGGGGTGTCCCCAGCAGGTTCCATGTAGTAATATTGCAGCAAAAAATTGAACCATTCTTGTATGGCAATGTTTTGGCTGGGATATTATCACATGGAACCCCTGCAGAATGTCGAGATTTAAGTTTGATGAAACTACTATTCTACGCTCTGCTGGGTGGAGTTGAATCAGAAATGGTTGCTTTGGAGCATGATTTATCGCTGTGTTGTTCACTGTCAGGATTTTGTTTTTTGCTAAAATGTTTAATTTGACAATGTTTTGGTAGATTGTGTTTTGTCAGTAATCATATATATTATCTCTTTTGTATCTGCAGACATATGAAGGTATTTTCCCTGATGATAGTCCTGAAAATAATAGGATTTACTTCAACAATACCCCTCATTTTTTAAATGTGTACTACATCTGTATATACTTGTACAGAGGATTAGGAGACAGCTATAAAAATTGTTTAGATTCTTCTTTTGTGAAATACTGTATATTTCCCTCTCTGCTGGAGGGTGTGACAACAGGAAATGTTCTTTAACCCGAACCGGGTGGCATGTTAATTCGGTCATTTGCCATCTAATTCTGGGATTATGTTTTTTTCTATTAAAAAAAACGTACTAAACCTTGTGGTTTTCTTGTGATTCCTTGTAATGCAAAGCATTATTCATTTTCTTTTTTGATTTTAAACCGTTTTATTTCTATATATATAACTTAAAATTGAATGGGTTTAATTAGTAGGATCTTGCATCCACACTAGGTGCGAGTGTGCAGGTAAGGTTCTAAACTGTATATGTTCAGACATTCTCATTGGTCTGGTTTCTTAGCTTACCATAACTGGTGAATTTATGTTTTTTTTTAGATTTTACTTGTAAGCATCACGTGCCTATACAATGTTTTTTCACTGAATTTCATAGGTTTTTATTAGTGCTACTTAACCATGAAGTCCCTTTAACAAATGTGGTCTGTGAATTGTATACGCTTTTATGAGTGAAAATGTTTCATGATGTTTCATCACTGTATATACGTTATTAATAATTTCTCTTTTAACATATATGAAAGAACTCTAAACCTCCTTTAACAAACATATTTTTTGCCACGCATAATGATGTGTGTCATTATCAGCAGCGACCATGACCCCGATACTCTGGCCACTGCCCATGGCCACAGGCTATACCTTAGTCAACTAAGGTATTTCACTATTTCTTGTACCTACATTACGACACATTTCAAAAAATAAAACACATACACATTTGCAAAACCATGCTTTTGGGTCCTTACCAACGCTCCTTGCACGAGTTTGCTGCAAATCCATCCAGGTTTTATTCAAAATATACATACAAAAAATAGTCATATAACTTAGCCCCCACTTGACAAAATCCATTCAGACTTTGCACAAACATTCAAGGTTGGGTCTATAATCTTTCTGAAAACCTTTGTGCAGATTTGTCAAACAGCAACAAAGTTATAAGCCATCTACAAATGTTGAGATCTCCCTCTAATTTTGCCCCCTCTTGACAAAATCCCACCAAACTTTGCAAAGTCATTCAAAACTTGGTCTAAAATCTATTTTCAAACCTTTCCAGAGAATCGTCGAACGGCACCAATTATATAGGCTTTTCTAATATTTTGGGACACCCACCAGCTAATTTTGCACTCTACTGGTGTAACAGCACCAAACTTTGCAGGTCTGAAATGATATTGCAAACGTTCATGCAGTTTCATTGAGTGGCGCCAAAGTTATAAGTCATCCAAAAACTGCTTTATGTATAACCCTGTAATGCCGAAATATGCCTGTATGTCCCTGAACCTTTTGAGATGTTCCCGAACATCACATAAATGTACCTGAACATCTAGAAGAAAAAACACCTTATTTTGGGCTTTTATGGCTCTATCCCATTCCAACCTCATCACCCCTTACCTTCCCAGAAATTGTTTAATTTGTTTGACAAGTGGAATGTTGTGTTTTTTAATATGTTTTACTGTGATGTACGCAGACTACGGGCACTGTTTGCGAATCCAACACACCTCACGTTTTTAATTGACCAATCAGAGTTAATTTTGTTAATTTTGTTTCCATACTTTTTGCCCATTTTAATAAGAAACTGCGGGATGGATTTACACAAAATTTGAAAAAGTATGTTTTCACGACCACACTGCCGCTGCTCCTGCACGTTTGGTGCAAATCCATCCAGCGGTTTGGGCTGTAAGTGCAGGCAACATTTGTTTTCCATTGTGACTATGAGGAATTAAAAAAATGTGGGACCCCCTCACAACTCCCCCTCTTGACCAAACCACACCAAACCTCACAGAACATTCCTATGTGGGGCAGATACTTTTTTTGCAAACTTTGGTGAGCATTCATGGAACAGCCCAAAGTTATAAGCCACCCAAATAGTGCTATTTCTATGAGTTGAGCAACTTACCCATAACTACATGGCCGATACAGCTGGCCCTGAAATATTATACTGACTTGTATTCAAAGTGATAATCTCATCACTCTGAATCTTGTCCACCCTACTACACTCCTGAGAGGTTATCCTTGCCTGAGCCGTCACTGCTACCAATTCATTTACTTATTTGTATTATGTATAAAGTGCCATCTGCAATCTCAGTCAGTTCACTGCACCCCCAAGAGCAAAGGGAAGGGAAGAGGGCTAAGGGGAAGTTGCTTCTGCTCATTCTCAGCCTTGGAACATTTCAAACCAGATCAGGCCATGGCTGGGAAGGGAAGTGCTGACAATTTCAACAGGCAGGAGGAAACATATAAAACAGTTGCCATGACACGTAAATGCAGCAAGATAATTGACAAACAGCACCACAGTACCGTAGTAGGTAGACAGTGCACAGGTTCAACCAGATTACTGGGAGAAGATCCAGAGATTTTAAGTGCAGGCTTATCCGTCTATTCGAAGAACAAAAGGTTATTTGTTACAGCTCACAGTGAACGCACTTATTTTAACAGTGCAGAGGTGTGTTCACTGACCAGCATTGCAGATAAGAGGTTCAATGTTTATATTGAATGAGAAGCTCTTAGGTCTACCAATAGCTTTACCAACAGCTGAGAAAAGACAGCCAAAGAATGGATATGTGTGCATTATGGAGCAGTACACAAAAGTCTGTACCATAAACATTGGAGGAAATTTGACAATGTCGTCCAGCACAACTGTGTCTGATGCTGTCGTTCCGTTTGAAAGCAGTGCTATAATCAGTGAGCTCTAGCAATAGGAAGTCTTAAAGCAGCCTAATGATTACATGTATCCTTTCAGTGACCCTGATAACATTATGTTCTTTTGTTTCAGCGCCATACAATTGACGACTGTGATTTCAAATAGAACATAAGAAAAACGATCATTTTACTAAAATCATATTTTACTCTATTTCAAATCTTTATCACGGTGGAATGTTTTTAACAGCATACATTTTATATTCATGCTTTTGTGAAGGTGTCCCTGTGCCGTGCCCGTGCAAAGGACATCAGGCTAGAGGTGGGTGGGAGTCAACGGGACATGAAGTGACATTTGGGATTTGGAGAGGGAGTTAGGAGGCAGGTTTGCAACACGAGGTTCCAACATTTTTCACATACTCGGGTGAAGAAAAACTGCCACAGCTAGTTTTACGCCGGTCAAACAGTTTTAGACAGTACACACTGCAGGTTACAGTTTTACATGGCATTAACAAAGAGCATGTGTGTAGACGGTGCGACAGCTATAATGCTGCCCACTCAGGGGATTGAAATAGGGTGCTACATTCACCAGCCAGGGCCGACCCTAGGATTTGCGGGGCAAGTGCAGCAAGTTAAGTGGGGGACCCTCAACTTTCATTTGATAACATCACAGGATATGGCATCACAGGAAGCGACATCACAAAATAATGACCACTACGTATGTAGGCAGCAGAGAAAACATGGTAAAAAAAAAAAAAATATATATATATATATATACATATATATATATATATATATATATATATATAAATATATCTGAGAGGAGAATTTCCAATAACTACACTAGCAAAGTATAAAAGGTGTCCACCTTTTAAGCCAGACAATTTATAATGAAATATTCCAAAGAAAACAAAATCCAAACATGAGACGTGCACTTTAATGACACTTTTATGTGTTCTTGCGGTTAAGCGTCTGCACTGGAAACATGACAACTTGGTGTGAAATCCTAATAGCTGAACACTTGAGTAAGCAAACATGTGTTAATGCTGGCCTAAAAAACAAAAAACCGGGGTAGCGTCTAACTGTTAAAAAAATGTGGGCGGATGCTGTCCACCCACATGTATCAAAAATCTGTACAGGGCCAGAACCAGAGAAAATATCCCCTCTAGTCTCCAGGATGACAACCTCTCTTGTCACATCCTTGGTCATGTATCACTTGCATGTTTCATATACAATGTGAGGAAACTGTTACATTCTACTTAAACGGTTTTTGGCTTATTTATTTTTATTGTTGTGTTGATCGGGAAAACAAAGCATACCATTTTTAAATTTTTTTTGTTATATTCAAATATTAAACATTATTCAACACAATACACAATCTATCCTTTGTGAATTAACAAGTCCTGCCATAATTTCATGACAAACACAAATTATGACCATTTGAAATTAAAAGAAATAAAAATCATTTAAACATACTGACTATGTAATATATCGCATGATTAGGTATTCACAGAGCCGTCAAGCAAGAACTACCTCATCAGAAAGCTGAAACCTGATATTTTCTTACATACTGTGCGATTACGTTTTTGCCATGGGATTCTTAAGTTCAAACTATTTAAATACCCCACAATTGCATATCGCACACATATTCTATTCGTATGGAATAGTTCACGCCACAATGGTTCTTCTGTCATGCCCACATCACCAATAAAATAGCTTTTAAAATGAAGAATTCGCTTTTCTAGGTGCTTACTACATGCAACCATTAAATGTTTCAACGTCTCAGGGGATTCATTGCAAAATCTACAGGTTATGGCTTGCATGGGTGTCTGATGCCATTTTATCAGAACTTCCTTGGTAGGCCAAATGTTCAGTCTGAAGCGTAGATAGTGTGCTCGATGTATAGAAGAAGTGGATTGCTGCAAATATGCTCCTACTTGACCATATGATTTTAAACAGTATAGATTTGTTTGAAATGTTTGTAGTCATACACTTAGATCGCATTTTTATCCAATCGGACCTCCATAATTTTTGATGGGCTATGAGTGGATTTTTAATTAACATTTTTTCCGTTATCCCGGCTCCCTGGAGTGACTTGGACGCAAAAGTGCGCCAGCTCTTTGCAAAGTCCTCGTTTCTGCTTAGAAATTATTTTCAACAAACCATTAATGTTTCCCTGCATGATACATTTCCTATAAAGTTGACAGAGCTTCCATTTATACATGGCGTACAAAGATATTAAACCCAGTTCGTGCCGGATAACAGCCATAGATTCAGATTTTGGAAGATTGAGAGCCCTGTTCCAATAGGACCTTTCCTGATATTGCCAATGTTCGTAAATTTGACATTTTCTGGTCGCAACCTCATACAGCATAATTGGAACAAACTTTTGTTGTAATATATTATTAATGGGGATATTGAGAACTTGCAATAGTTGGCACTTAGTATACACATTTGGGAAATAGCAGTCTGTTGTTTGGTTTTCATAAGATCCTCATATGGCTTGTCACTATGATTATTACGTACGCACACCCCCAAATACATATAGGTCTTAACTGATAGCAAGGTGGTGTTTTGTAGTTGCCAATGATATTGTTTATGATTAGCTTAACCAAACTGCATTGCTAGAGATTTAGTGGTGTTAATACTAATGCAGTTTGCTGTGGCATATTTATCTAGTTCTGACAGTAATGTTCTGAGCCCGGAAGGCGTTTTAGATATGAGAATCATATTGTCTGCATATAAGAGCCAATTTATCGCCAAGCCCTGCAGTTGGAGGATCTGTAATCAGATCTTTAAAACAATGGAATATATCTGCTAGAAAAAAGTTAAATAATGCAGATGCTAGCAGACAGCCTTGTTTTAGGCCTCTAGATGTTTCAATGGGGGCGGACAGCCACCCATCATTGCTCAATCGCACTTGGATTGATGTGTTCATATGTAAAGCCACACTCCACTTCATTATAAACCACAGACATTTCTGATCACAAAACATTTTAAACAATAGTTCCCGAGGAACTAAATTGAGTGGCGATAGAAAGTCTATAAATGCAAGGTATAAAGGTTGATTGAGCTATTTATGCTGTGATATAATAGCGGTTAACGTTATCAAATTTATTGCGGTTCTTAGGCCAGGGATGAACCCCGTTTGATAGGGATCACAAAGTTTTTTTGTATCTAACCAGATGTTAATTTCATCCAAAATGAAGCGAGCAAATAACTTGCCCGGACAGTCCAAAAGAGCTATGGGCCCATATGAGGCTGGATCACTTTGCAAGCCCTTTTTAAAGATCGGCAATATTATTGAGTTTTTCCAGGAGTCCGGTACATGGCCTGTTTTTATAACATTTCTGAATATTATTTGTAGAATGTAGGCCCACAGATCTGGATTTTTTTAAAGCATGGAATTGTGAAGCCCATTTGGGCCAGTTGCTCTAGAATTACTCAATTTGCCTATATGATATTGTATATCTGCTAAATCGAATTCCATATTACAAAGGTGATTCGGGGCATAGATGTCAACATTAAGGCTTCTGAAAGGTGTTTGAAAGGCATCACCATAGTAATTACGCCATATTTCTTCGGTGATAGTATTAATTTGTATGACGGATTGAGGCTGTTGGGATGATCCATTTAACAACGCCCAAATGCCTCCTGTAGATTTAAGCATGAGTTGTTTACCATTGACTCACCAGTATGCTGATACTGAATGGCTCTTCTTCCTCTTTGCCAATATGTATAGCACGCATGAGTTTTTTTTTATCTGCTTATGACTATTCCCGGCCTTTTTAGCATCCTGTATGTTTTTCCTAAATTCTCGTTTTTTTGTCTTTAACTTCATAATCAAAAGCATGGACATGCTTACTATTGCTTTGCCGATCAATCACCTTCTTGGCTTTAAATGCATGCGTAGAGTCAACATAGCTTATATTACTGTTGCTATTAGCAATTTGAAACAAGGTATACAACATTTCTCGATATTTAAGTAACTTTTCGGTTTTCCATGATACTCTGGTTCTAGCATTGTTGACAATTAATTCAGACATGGTTGGATTGATCAAATCCTCTGTATGGACTGCGGGCCAATCACATACCAAACATAGTTGATTGTGATCACTTTTGGTTGAGGTTGTGATGTTCAGGGAGCTTACTTTGTCTAAAAACTTGTGATTTACGTAGATGTAATCCAAAGTTGCATACTGACCATCTCTATGCCATGTCATACCCGGTGGAATGTCACCTTGAATGGTGCCATTTAGCATGCCATAGTTACGTTTGTTCATAGATTTTAACCATTTGTATTCCTCCATGGTTTTGATAGATGTTACATTGGTCATCTAGTGCATGTTTAAGTCTCCCAGTATGCATAATTGTTTGGTCTATGACCAGGCTGTCGAGAAAAAAGAATAATTCATTGAAAAAGGCATCCACAGACAGATGTTTTCTGCCCCAATAGATATTAATACTCCTCATTGAACTTTCAATACTTGAAAACATGGAGATAGAGTAGATATATTGAGAATTTTAAACTGTCCTTTCTAAATGCCATGAGTAAACCCACCATCGGGCGCCCTTGCAGAGCTTCTATAGCGAGTATTGTAAGGATGTAATATGAGTCCGATATGTGAGCAGTAGAAAGCCACGTCTCCTGGACTACTATGATGTCATAGTTATGTAGATCTACACACTTGGTGTTAATGAAGTGACCATGACCTCTTGTATTCCAGGAGATAATATTGCTCTTATCACATGACTGGGATTGTTACGATTTACAGGTCGATTCATGGAATTAATGTGCGCCGAAAATTCCGGCGCAGAGGTGCTATAACGTGCGATTATCAGTAATAGTGCGAAAATCGCAGTGCAACTGCGAAAATCGCAGGGAAACCAGCGCACATCGATTCATGGAAGTCCGTGCGCGAGAAAAATATTGGATGTGCGCTGAAAAAGTGCAGGTCATCCAACGGCGTGCGCACATAACAAAAGTAGGCGGAACACAGGGCGTAACACTCGGAATGGGGAACAACGCGTGAAAATATGGGCGTCACTGGGGAAGTACAGGAGGCAAGTGCGCAGAACCCCCACACGCTCGCCTACAACTCGTATTCATGGAATCAAATAGGGCAAACTAACGCATGGTCAAAGACGCGCAGAGGGCCAAACAAGTCCGCCACAAGAAAACAGGCGGTAGCGTCCCTGCGCCTGAAATAAATGTGCGCCAAAATGTGTGCTAACAAAAAGCACCTATATCCAGCTATGATGAATGGAAGTTTCACACACGATTTCAGCAGGGTACATGTATTCCAAGGTGCGCGGGAAGTTTCACACGCAAATTTTCAGGGTACGTGAATTTCAGTGTGCGCGTGAAGTTCCACGTGCGATTTCAGCAGGGTGCGTGTACTCCGGGTGCGCGTGAAATTCCACACTCGAATCCAGCAGCCTATGTGTATTTCGGGGGTGCCGGGGAGTCCTACACGTGAATTGGCCATGTGGGTCCTCCCAGCTGTCCCCTCTACACCCTCCACGGCCCCTGCAGGCGGCCCACACCACAGTGGACTACCCTGCACCCCTGCACATGTCCCGCAAGCAGCCCATCCACCATGGCCATGCCCCCCAGCCAACCCACATGTCACCTTGCACTACTGCCCACCAACTCATGTCCCCCTGCACCCCCACCCCCCTGCATCCAGGGGCACCCTCCACCAGGCCCCAATCATGTCCAACTCATGTCCCCCTGCGCCCCCACCCCCCTGCATCCAGGGGCACCCTCCACCAGGCCCCATTCATGTCCAACTCATGTCCCCCTGCACCACCACCCCACAGCATCCAGGGGCACCCTCCACCAGGCACCCACTCATGTCCAACTCATGTCCCCCTGCACCCCTACACCCCTGCATCCAGGGGCACCCTCCACCAGGCCCCCACTCATGTCTCCCACCCCCCAACCCCCAGCTGTGCGATTTGCCTGGGTACGTTTATTTCAGGGGTGCGCGGGTAGTCTTACACGCGATTTCATCAGGGTACGTGTATTATGGGTCCGCGTGAACTTCCACACACAATATCAGCAGGGTACGTGTATTACGTGTTTCTCGTGAACTTCCACACGCGACTGGGCCTGTGAGAGTGGGGTACGTGTAGTCCTGGGGTGGGCGGGAATATTTACTTGCGACTGGGCCTGGGAGTGCGTGTCACGTGTATTCCTGGGGTGGGCGGGAAGATTTACATGGTCGCCTACAACGTGGCCAAAAAAACGTTACAATCTGGAAACACGGTGCACGTCCCGCGCAGCATAAAAGAGTGCGCAAACAACAAACAAGCTCAGACGCAAGGATGAATATACCGTTCCTAGCAGCAGTGGCCGTGGGATACCGCATGAGGAGGAGGAGGATAGTCAGGGTCAGAATCTTCACACCCATAACCAGCTTATTTGGTATGCCTGATGACCAGGTGTATGGGAGGTACAGGTTTCCACCACACATAATACTCGACCTGGTCAGTGAGTGGGAGGATGACCTCACATCACCCACCCTGTGCTCGCAAGCACTCAGCCCCCTGGATATGGTCCTCAATGTACTGCACTTCTTGGCTACCGGATCATTTCAGGGGACAAGTGCCATAGTGGGAGGGAGGTGTCACAGGCCACGCAGTCACAGTGCCTACACTAGGTGTTGGCCATCATCGCTGCACGCCCATCAGTCCGCAGGCACATATACCTGCCCAGAACACCTGCAGAAAGGCAGGCTGTCAGCCAGGATTTCTACAGGGTGGCACAATTCCCCAAAGTGCTAGGTGCCATTGATTGCACCCATGTGGCTCTACGCCCCCCCATGGCATCTGAGCACATCTATAGAAACCGCAAGCACTGGCATTCCATCAACGTCCAGGTAGTATGTGATGCCAAGGGAATCATCACCTCAGTATATGCAAACTATCCAGGGTCCACCCACGACAGCTTCATTTACAGGATGTCAACCCTAAACCGGGATATGGAAGCTGGGCGGCATGGCGATGCATGGCTGCTTGGTGAGTATAAATGCCACAACACACGCATGCATGATAGATACAGAGTAATGTCACTACCCCACTAATGATCCCCATCACCTCCTCCCCAGGGGACAGTGCCTACCCTCTGAGCACCCACATGATGACGCCAATTCGGAACCCCATCACGTCTCCCGAGGTAAGATACAACACAGCCCATTTTGCAACACATTTGGAGTGCTCAAGTCACGCTTTCACTCCCTTGACCGTTCTGGCGGGCTGCTGTTATACGCTCCCCCAGTAGTATGCAGGATCAGAGTGGCAGCATGTGTCCTGCACAATATTGCAACACGCCGGGGCCTGGTTGTGGACATGGTGGTGCCCCCACATCCCCAACCACATGCACGCCCGCTGCGCATGGGAGGGGAAAGGGCACGGGGTGAGGCAGCCCATACGCAGCTGGTGGCTAATTACTTCACATAGAAATTACACCCCTGTGGAGTGCACACAGCCCTGGCACATACCATCTGAAATCAATGATGACTCAATCTGACAATTCTGATGAATTAAGGGACAGTCAACTGTCAGAACCATAGCAGCCTGAGATTTTTCACCTGGAAGTGTCACAATGTGTGCATCCCTACCTACACAAACACCACCAATGCTGTGTCATCAAAAGACACACTTCTATGCAGCAAAAATGAATACCCACTTGCAAAATACAACATGAGAACAGTGCCATGTCACCCAACCCCTCTCCGGCACTGCCACACAACACACCATGGCATGTCATGCTATGTGAGAGCAAACAAATTAATCCCCACAACATGACACAAGTGTCACCAACTACAGTGTCCCTAATGGAAATTGGCCACACATGAAATGCTCACAGTAATGCAGGACCAACAACACACATTACCAAATATTTACTAATAATACTAATCACCTACACAACCTCCAACCGACCATAAACATGACAGTACGGACTTTAAAAATTGGTAGCCTCACTACCTGATAATGCCAGCACTTGGAACACTTCCAACTGTACAGTGTTAGCGCCACGCAAAAGTGTAGGTGCACTGCTTACAACATGGACTCCATTTCCAAAGTAGACCGCCTTGTGAAGACATGAGAAATGTACCTGCAAAGTAGAAGGATGAGATGGATGCAGAGGCACATTTCAATAAACCATGCAGTGTACAATACAACAACAATATGCACTAGGAATGTATACACAGTATTGACTACAGACTGCTCACACATCAAATGGGAGTCCAACGTCACTATGTAAGTCAATGTCACTTGGGGGGCACACCCTTTGCAAGCCCATGGAAACAGGAAGCAGGAGGGGTGTGTGTCACACAAACCCAAGCATCTGACCCAAATTCAAGACAATCCTGCATGTGCCCAGCCACAATACAGCGTATGCCCACGGGTGCCACACAAGGCAACACACTGTCCAAAAAATCAAAAATCAAAAATGAACTATCAAAAATCAAAAATCAAAAATCAAAAATGGCCATGAATGGGCCAGGGGGAGTGGGGGAGGCCACCCAGGAGGTCCGAGGACAGGGTGCACTCCAAAACCCACCTGTGTGGATCTTGCGAAAAAAAGATCACCTCCATGGGCTCATGGCCTGCACGGCTACCCTATTGTGGGAGAATCGCTGCTGTCGCTCTCCTCACCCTCTGCAGCTGCATCAGGAGGTGGTGGCACTATGGGAGGCAGCCCACGCAAAGCCCTAGTCTGGTCCTCCATGGCAGCAAGTATGCGGGTGTGGAAGGTCTGGTTCTGGAGGATAATCGTGCGGAGGTCCCCATGCAACAACTCACGGAATGCCCGGACCTCCTCCCTAGTTGCCTGCATCTCAGCTGAGAGCGTACGTTTGAGCCACTCCAGCTGCTCTTCTGTCCTCGTGTTAGCTGAAGCCTCAAGCTCAACCAGAGTTACCCTGAGCTGACAGAGTTCCACCCTCAGGGCTTCCCTGTGGCCCCGGGACTCAATAGAAATGGCTTCCCGCAGAGTCTCCAGTGCCGCCCACCTGTCCCTGTTGGACGCCAACATGTCCTCCCTGTGTGACTGGCAAATGGAGTCTGTTGCCTGCTGTAGTTGTTCAATCAGCCTTTCTTGGGGGGCAATGGAAGTGGCCACCCTATCCATGGCCTGAGCCATCATCTCAGTTGATGCTGCCTGTTGGTTTGCCATACCGTATATTGATTGCTCCCATGCGGTATTGCCAGGTGGCGTACGGCCACCGCGTCGGCGGGCAACACACCTGTCTGGGGCAAGGCAAACTGCGCCTTGCTGTGCCGGCACTGCCTGAGGCTGCAGGACTGCATTCCCCCTCTGATCTGCTGGCCCAGGAACAGGATCAGATGTTGCGGAGTGTGACCCTGCATCCGTAACCACCAAAGGCGGACCTACCCACATTGACATCCCCATTGAGGGTTCTACCCCCGGTGCAGGTGCGTTGGACAGTACAGAATCCCTCCCAGAAACACTTACCTGCGACGGCACATAGGCCTCATCATCCGAATCGACACCTGAATAGATCTCGGGGGAGATGCACCCAGAGACACCCTTTGAGATGATGGTCTGCAGCAAGTGTGGGTTCTCACCCACCACCACACCACGTCCCTCACTGGTGCCCGGTCGGGCCTGAGACCCCTCCTGGGTCTGCACCATCTCCACAACCCCAGCAGTATCAAGTGCGTCATCCCCTGCAAATACATGAAAGAAAAGAAATGGGAACAAGCATTAGCACCATGGCACACAATTAGGGCTGAGAAGCAACAGAAACAGTACTTCATTGACACATGTCCCACATGACTATAACCCTCCCATGCATGCACTGTCACTGCGTAGGAAGGGGAGGCAAATGGCACACATTGATGACACCAAGATGGAAGACCAACACATTTGCTGCATGCTGGCTAGCAGTGCCATCACACATTGGCCTGTGATTGGCATGTCCAATACACATACATGACACATGCCATCACACAGATGGCATGTACCCTAGCCATGTCACACATGTGACAATAGGACTGAGAAATGCCTAGTGAAAGTGGTGGAATGCAGACAATCTGCCTGAATGAACACAGAATAATACGCAACTATGTTGTGGCAAGATGACACTTCAAGGGCAACTGGCGTGAGGTTGGGCTGAATGTCTACTGTTGCCAGAAGGGATACTGCAATACCCAAATCCTGGTGCGCAGAATGTATTGGATGAAGCACATGGGTGACCAAAACCACTCAGGCACACACCCCCTCACCTGGCACTCAATCAGAAGCACTCACACACACACCATGCACATGGATGACACACACATGCCTGTGCACTCACCGGACAATGCCTCGTAATCTGGCAGGTCTCCCACGCCTTGGATCTGTTCCTCCGTGACGTAGGTCCCAGCAACATACTCATGTGGAGTGAGTTCTATGTCCTCTGCTGGAGACCCACCTCCAGTCACTAGAGTTGCGGCATGACTTGAGGCCAGCTTTTTCTTTGCCCTGTGCTTCAAGTCATTCCAGCGCTTGTAGCAATCATTAGCTGTGCGCCTCACAAATCCAAGGGCACTTATGAGTTCCGCGATGGTCTGTGAGTGTACCTGACGTTGTGCCGGTGTGGTCTTGCATCCTGCAGTAATCACCATTTCGCTGTCATGTGCGGACACATACTCCACAAATGCATCAAGTTCGGCCTGATTGAAGCTGGGCTTCCTTGGTGGGCCGTACTGTGTAGCCGTGTCTGGGGCATCAGCCTGTACAGGACGAGCACTCTTCCTCTTCCGCTTGGAAGGTGGTGGTGATACTGAGTGTCCTACGCCGCTCTGGGCACTAGGGGCAGGAGCCCCGGTGGACTGTGGACTAGGAGTGTGGGAATGAACACTCACCATGGGACTTAGCTGAAGTGTGATGTAGTCAGGGGGAACGTCACCAGGATGGACTGGGACCGACACTGTCCTGGCTGGGAGACTCAGAGCTGGGGTGGATGGAGCCACAGCTGCCCCTGCCACCTCCCCACCCTGCCTACTCGGGGCAGCAGATGACATAGCTGCCCCTGATCCACGTGGGCTGGTGACACCAACGTGCACCACCACAAGTGGCCTAGACCTGCTGACCTGGAAGTCAGCCATGGAGTCACCCTGTGTCAGGTCTGGTGCCACAATGGGCTGGTCCAACAAGGGCTGAGCAGGGATGGTGTCAGCCACGTTACCCTCAACCAGGGTTGGGGGGCATGGGTGTCCCTGACTGGTCACCCAAACATGGGGGGGGTAGGGGCACCCTGCAAGTCCCAGCCACGTCCCCTACCGTATCCACCACAGCCACCTCTTGTGGCTCGCCCACCTCTGCCAGCCTTACCGCATGCTCGCCTCCCAACCATGGCACTGATGTTGTTGTGCGTATGGGAGTTGCAGTAAACTATTGTCCTGGGGAATTGGGGGTCAAAGGGGTAGGGTACTAGATGGAATTCGTACCCTAGTGCTCTAGCAAGGCTGTATGTGACCCTGGGGGAAGATGATGGGTCGCGCAACGCACAGGCACCCCAAAAAAGGGAGATAATGTGCACGCAACCCCTCCTAGACCACGTGCGTGGAAAAATAAACCTGCACTATGCTGTGGCACCCAGAAACACAAAAATGAATGTATGCGTGTCACACGCAGCCTAGACTGACCTCTGAAGGGGTAGGCAACACACGGGGCAAGCACAGATGTCAAATACGTGCGCGACTCACCATCTGCCAGGAAAAATCGCCTGAAAAATACACGTGTGTGCGCGTTGGCAACACCCCCACCAAAAGAAGAATTGTACGCTGTCTGAGGAGACAGGACAGCAGGAGAAGTGAACTCTGTTTGAGGAAACAGGTCCAGGAAAAAGACAAGAAAAGAAAAAGCTGTCAGAGGTAACAGGGAGTACGAACTTGGAACGCTGTGAAGTAAATCGCGTGTGAACCGACAAGAAGTACAGATCTCACCCACTCGCTCTCCACGAAAAGCACGTACAAGGAAATGGCGTTCTACACGTACCTTTTAAACATGCCCACACGTCCAGCGTCACTTCCGCGTGTACGCGCTAAGGCCCCATCCACCGATTACACGAGCTGACACTCTGACGTGCAGTCATTGGACGTGTAACATGCACCTGTGTACAGGGAAACGCCCGTGCACACACGTCAAAGACGCGCATACGAGCTGGTGGCCTTTGGGCCAATGAATTCACGTACATGTGCTGACACGCTTACGCGCTAAGGCCCTTTCCTCGAATTACACGCAGACGTGCTGGATTTTCACATGCCAAATCACTCCGTATCAAGCTGGCCACGCGTAAGCACATGGAAGACCACGTTCCTGCCCAGAAGGCCGAATTACTGCCCCCCAGAGCCCCGAGCACGCTCCCACCTGCCATCTGCTGCTGCCTGATTGCCTGCTGCCCACGTGCCCTGCCATTTGCTGCCTGCACATCAGCCAGGGGTGCTGTTGCTGTGACCACCCCTGCTGGAACCGAAGACTCCCGACTGGGATTCCATCGCTCCACAGACCAGCCCCAGGACCCAGTTGCCCACCCACTCCTGCCTCTGGGGTTGTCATGTCGGGCACTGCAACATCTGGCACCACTGACAACCCCCGGAGAGAGAGGCGGAGGGGCACCAGCTTCATTGCCACCGAAGTTGGTGTCCTGGTGGAGCAAGTCCTGGGGCAGTATGATGCCCTCTTCGGAAGTTTGCGCGCCGACACGGAAGGACGGACTCGGATCTGGACGGACATCGTGACTGCCAGCAACGCGGAGGGGGTGGCAGTCCGACTATTCCATCATGTCAAGAAGCGCTGGGAGGACTTCAGGTCCAGGACCCTCAAGAAGGCCCGGCGCCTCTTGAAGGCAGCGGATGCTAAGGGGCGCCGGGGCCACTTGTCGGACGATCAGATGAGGGTCCTGGAATGCATATCCCCAGCGCACCACGTCCAGGTCCTTGAGAGGCAGACCCGTCTGGAGTTGAGCGGTAAGTGTACATGCATCATGATTGTAAGCTGTGCGTGTAGTGATGTGCCAGTAGTGTGCAGGTTGCACATGTGTTTTATGGGGCCAAGTATGGGGGGGTGTACAGGGCTGTGAGGCTAACACATGCGAGGGCTGGCATGTGTGAGACATGGATGGCACTTGTGTGTGTAGGCTTGCATGCCAAATGCAGTTGTGTGGGCACACATGTTTGGATGAATGTGTATGTAAGTAGGCATGTTCGTGATGTCACACATGGATGTTGTTTTCAGCTGCATGTATCAGCACTGTGTACATGTGCATGTGTGTGTATTTGACAAGGGTGCAACAGTGATGCAACATGGATGCATGTGAAAGCGGGATGTGGAAGCCTGATTGGCAGATGTGACATGGATGCCAATCTGAACACTGCGACAGTTGGCAGAGGTGTACACATGCATGCAAGTGTGGTGGTGTGTGTGCATGTTGTATGTGTATGGACGGTGCTGGCTGTTGCGATATGGCTGTGGTATGGCTCATGTGTGCGAGTTGAAATGACATGAGTGTTGGCGATTGTGATGCCATGTCTGAGGTTTGCCAATGCCACTCATGTACAAATGTCATGTGTGTATGTGTCCATTGTACAATGCCCTGATGCCTGTGTTTTATTTCTCCCTGTCTGCCGCGTCAACTGATGAAGAGGGCGGAGAAGGTGCTGTGGAGCACAGCGGCGGGGATCGCACCGCCAGCTGGAGATGCAAGGCCCGGCTCCCCTCCCAGGTTGTGATCTCGTCGGGGAGTGAGGAGTCCGGTGCCGCGTCCCAAGCCACAGCTGCCGGGGGGAGGTCCAAGAGGCGGAGGTCGGAGTTGGACTCCTCGGCAGCAGAAGGGGCAGCTGGGACCCCACAGGGCCCAACGTGGGAAGATGGCACGGAGTCATCCAGGTTGGTGGGGGGTTTGGTGGAGGAGGAGGCCGTGCAAGTGACAGAGACCCAGTCTGGAGGTGGGGTTTCCACTGGTGCTAGTGGTACAGTGCAGGACCAAGGACAGGAGGCAGCACAGGCCGCCGCAAAGGTGCCTGTGTGCAATCCTGTCCCTGATCCTGTCACTGCATCATCTTGCACCAGCAGGGATGCCTACGTCCAGACCCGTTTTCAGGCAGGGGATGAGCTCACAACAACTGGCCTTCCTCTGCCTGCGGACGTGGCTATCCAGGTACGGGTTGAGCTTGTCCTGACTGGTGTGGCATTGCGTCAACGGGCCATGCGAGGTGACCGGCAGTCTTTTCATGAGGAGACTGCACGTCATCTCGAATGGCTCGTTGACCACGTCGGCCTACTGGGACAGGTCACCCAGGCCGGATTCCTCCGTTTGCTGCAGCTTGCTCCGACCCCCTCCTCAACAGAACATCCTATGCACCAGTCGTCCTCCGTGCCATCTTCCCACCCATTTGTCACCTGGGTGCCCTGTGGAGCTGCCTCTGCCGGTGCGGCCAGGCTGGTGGAGGAGGCATCCCTGCCACAGTCGGGAGTCGGACTTCCAGCAGGGGTGGCCACATCAATGACTGCACCCCAGCCGGTGGTGGATGTGCAGGCAGCAGGAGCCAGGGCACGGGCACAGGCACAGCAGCAGCAGCAACGAGGTGGGAGCCATGATGGCTCGGGGCCTTCGACATCGGAGGGGCAGGCATCGGCCGGAGGGCAGGAGGACCGAGGACGGGAAGTGCCTTTCGTGTGGCTGAGGCGGGCCGAGTGCGTCGAGGCCATCCGCAGGGGGTTGGAGGTGAACATGTCATCGGCCCTGCGGACCCTCGGGGCCATGGAGGAGCACCGCCTCCGGGACATTGAGCAGGAGTTCGATGATGCCCTGGCCCGGAACATCCCGAAGTGAGCCGTCCGGCTGGCCCGCTGCCCTTGTAAATAGTTCTGTAGTTAGTGTTAGGTTTCCTTTGCTTTTTTATATTTTTTGGACCTTTTGGACAATGGACCACATTTGTGTATATAGTTTTTTTTATTAGGTAGTGTTATTAGATAGGTTCCATTTCTTCTGTTGGGATTATGGACCCTGGATTGTTTATCTGTATATAGTTGACTGTTGGATATTTATTTTTTTTATTTTGGTTTTACCCATGGAGCAATGGTTTTCGGTTTTGGATTATGATTTGTGGTTTTACATTATTTTACGGACATGCTGCTTTTTGTTTTTAATTGCCATTTTCGTTTGTTTATTTTTGATTCCATTTATGTTGCTTTTAATACATATTTTTTCATCATACTTCAATGTGTAGTATCATCTCATTGGTTTCATGCATATCAAGATATGGGTTTTGACATTCACTGACACCCATTGTGTGTATGTGAGGGACATGTCTTCATTTACATACTTGCCATTGGGGTTGTTTCATGTAATTGGCATTTCGAAGTGGGTGGATGCAATACTTGGGTGGGTGTTTGGGATGTGGAGGCTGCCCATAAGGGCCAGGGATCTAGATTGTGATGACGTGTTGGCTGGGGGACATATGTGGGGGCCTGCTGGCAGGTGCCCCTGACTGGTGGGGTTGGGGGTGCTGGGAGACATGAGTTGGACATGAGTTGGGGCCTGGTGGAGGGTGCGCCACAATGCTGGTGGGGTGGGGGTACTGGGGGACATGGAGTGGTGGCCTGGTGGAGGGTGCCCCACAGTGCTGGGGGGTGGGGGTGCAGGGGGACATGAGTTGGACATGAGTGGGGCCTGGTGGAGGGTGCACCTGGATGCAGGGGGTGGGGGTGCAGGGAGACATGAGTGGGGCCTAGTGGAGTGTGCCCCACAGTGCTGGGGGGTGGAGGTGCAGGGGGACATGAGTTGGACATGAGTGGGGGCCTGCTGGCAGGTGCCCCTGACTGGTGGGGGTGCTGGGAGACATGAGTTGGACATGAGTGGGGGCCTGGTGGAGGGTGCCCCTGGATGCTGGGTGGTGGGGGTGCAGGGGGACATGAGTTGGACATGAGTGGGGGCCTGCTGGCAGGTGCCCCTGACTGGTGGGGGGTGGGGGTGCTGGGAGACATGCGTTGGACATGAGTGGGGGCCTGGTGGAGGGTGCCCCACAGTGCTGGGGGGTGGGGGTGCAGGGGGACATGAGTTGGACATGAGTGGGGGCCTGGTGGAGGCTGGCCCTGGATGCAGGGGGGTGGGGGTGCAGGGAGGAATGAGTTGGACATGAGTGGGGCCTGGTGGAGGGTGCCCCTGGATGCAGGGGGGTGGGGATGCAGGGAGACATGAGTGGGGCCTGGTGGAGGGTGCCCCTGGGTGCAGGGGGACATGAGTTGGGGCCTGGTGGAAGGTGCCCCTGGATGCAGAGGGTGGGGGTGCAGGGAGACATGAGTGGGGCCTGGTGGAGGGTGCCCCTGGATGCAGGGGAGTGGGGGCGCAGGGGGACATGAGTTGGACATGAGTGGGGCCTGGTGGAGGGTGCCCCTGGATGCAGGGGCGTGGGGGTGCAGGGAGACATGAGTGGGGGCCTGGTGGAGGGTGCCCCTGGATGCAGGGGGAATGGGTGCAGGGAGACAGGAGTGGGGGCCTGGTGGAGGGTGCCCCTGGATGCAGAGGGTGGGGGTGCAGGGAGACATGAGTGGGGCCTGGTGGAGGGTGCCCCTGGATGCAGGGGAGTGGGGGCGCAGGGGGACATGAGTTGGACATGAGTGGGGCCTGGTGGAGGGTGCCCCTGGATGCAGGGGGTGGGGGTGCAGGGAGACATGAGTGAGGCCTGGTGGAGGGTGCCCCTGGATGCTGGGTGGTGGTGGTGCAGGGGGACATGCGTTGGACATGAGTGGGGGCCTGCTGGCAGGTGCCCCTGACTGGTGGGGGGTGGGGGTGCTGGGAGACATGAGTTGGACATGAGTGGGGGCCTGTTGGAGGGTGCCCTACAGTGCTGGGGGGTGGGGGTGCAGGGGGACATGAGTTGGACATGACTGGGGGCCTGGTGGAGGCTGGCCCTGGATGCAGGGGGGTGGGGATGCAGGGGGGCATGAGTTGGACATGAGTGGGGCCTGGTGGAGGGTGCCCCTGGATGCTGGGGGGTGGGGGTGCAGGGGGACATGAGTTGAACATGAGTGGGGCCTGGTGGAGGGTGCCCCTGGATGCAGGGGCGTGGGGGTGCAGGGAGACATGAGTGGGGCCTGGTGGAGGGTGCCCCTGGATCCAGGGGGGTGGGGGTGCAGGGGGACATGAGTAGGACATGAGTGGGGGCCTGCTGGCAGGTGCCCCTGACTGGTGGGGGGTGGGGGTGCTGGGAGACATGAGTTGGACATGAGTGGGGGCCGGGTGGAGGGTGCCCCACAGTGCTGGGGGGTGGGGGTGCAGGGGGACATGAGTTGGACATGAGTGGGGCCTGGTGGAGGGTGCCCCTGGTTGCAGGGGGGTGGGGGTGCAGGGGGACATGAGTGGGGGCCTGTTGGAGGGTGCCCCTGGATGCAGGGGGTGGGGGTGCAGGGAGTCAGGAGTGGGGGCCTGGTGGAGGGTGCCCCTGGATGCAGGGGGGTGGGGGTGCAGGGAGACATGAGTGGGGCCTGGTGGAGGGTGCCCCTGGATGCAGGGGGGTGTGGGTGCAGGGGGACATGAGTTGGACATGAGTGGGGGCCTGCTGGCAGGTGCCCCTGACTGGTGGGGGCTGGGGTGCTGGGAGACATGAGTTGGACATGAGTGGGGGCCTGGTGGAGGGTGCCCCACATTGCTGGGGGGTGGGGTGCAGGGGGACATGAGTTGGACATGAGTGGGGCCTGGTGGAGGGTGCCCTGGATGCAGGGGGGTGGGGGTGCAGGGAGACAGGAGTGGGGGCCTGGTGGAGGGTGCCCCTGGATGCAGGGGGGTGGGAGTGCAGGGGGACATGAGTTGGACATGAGTGGGGGCCTGGTGGAGGGTGCCCCACATTGCTGGGGGGTGGGGTGCAGGGGGACATGAGTTGGACATGAGTGGGGCCTGGTGGAGGGTGCCCTGGATGCAGGGGGGTGGGGGTGCAGGGAGACAGGAGTGGGGGCCTGGTGGAGGGTGCCCCTGGATGCAGGGGGGTGGGAGTGCAGGGGGACATGAGTTGGACATGAGTGGGGGCCTGGTGGAGGCTGGCCCTGGATGCATGGGGGGTGGGGGTGCAGGGGGACATGAGTTGGACATGAGTGGGGCCTGGTGGAGGGTGCCCTGCACTGCGGGGGGTGGGGGTGCTGGGAAACATGAGTGGGGGCCTGGTGGAGGGTGCCCCACAGTGCTGGGGGGTGGGGGTGCTGGGAGACATGCGTTGGTGGGCAGTGGTGCAAGGTGACCTGTGGGTTGGCTGGGGGGCATGGCCATGGTGGATGGGCTGCCTGCGGGACATGTGCAGGGTAATCCACTGTGGTGTGGGCCGCCTGCAGGGGCCGTGGAGGGTGTAGAGTGAACAGCTGGGAGGACCCACACGGCCGATTCACGTGTAGGCCTCCCGGCACCCCCGGAATACACGTAGGCTGCTTGATACGTGTGTGGAATTTCCCGCGCACCTTGGAATACACGTACCCTGCTGAAATTGTGTGTGAAACTTCACGTGCAACCCGAAATACACGCACCACAGACAATCGCGTGTGGAACTTCCCGCGCAACCCGAAATACACGTACCCAGGGCAATCGCGTGTGGAACTTCCCGCGCACCCCAAAATACTCGTACCCAGAGCAATTGCGTGTGGAACTTCCCACGCACCCCGAAATACACGTACCCAGGGCAATCGCGTGTGGAACTTCCCACGCACCCCGAAATACACGTACCCAGGGCAATCGCATGTGGAACTTCCTGCGCACCCAGAAATACACATACCCAGGGCAATCGTGTGTGGAACTTCCCGCGAACCCCGTAATACACATACCCTGCTGATATTGCGTGTGGATGTTCACGTGGACCCATAATACACATACCCTGATCAATTCGCGTGTCAGACTGCACGCGCACCCCTGAAATACACGTACCCAGGTGAATCGCACTGCTGGGGGGTGGGGGAGTGGTAGACAGGAGTGGGGGCCTGGTGGAGGGTGCCCCTGGATGCTGGGGGCTGGGGGTGCAGGGGGACATGAGTTGGACATGAGTGGGGGCCTGGTGGAGGCTGGCCCTGGATGCAGGGGGGTGGGGGTGCAGGGGGACATGAGTTGGACATGAGTGGGGCCTGGTAGTGGGTGCCCTGCATTGTGGGGGGGTGGGCGTGCTGGGAGACATGAGGGGGGGCCTGGTGGAGGGTGTACCACAGTGCTGGGGGGTTGGGGTGCAGGGGGACATGAGTTGGACATGTGTGGGGGCCTGCTGGCAGGTGCCCCACAGTGCTGGGGGGTGAGGGTGCTGGGAGACATGCGTTGTTGATCAGTAGTGCAAGGTGACATGTGGCTTGGCTGGGGGGCATGGCCATGGTGGATGGCCTGCCTGCGGGACATGAGCAGGGGTGCAGGGTAGTCCCCTTTGGTGTGGGCTGCCTGCAGGGGCCGTGGAGGGTGTAGAGGGAACACCTGGGAGGACCCACACGGCCAATTCACGTGTAGTACTCCCCACGCACCCCTGAAATACACGTGCCCTGATGGAATCGCGTGTGATACTTCCCGCGCACCCCTGAAATACACGTACCCTGCTGAATTTGCATGTGATACTTCCCGTGCACCCCTGGAATACACGTGCCCTGATGGAATCGCATGTGTTACTTCACGCGCACCCCTGATGCACACGTACCCAGGATAATCGCGTGTGAAACTTCGCGCGAACCACTGAAATACACGTTCCCCACTTGGCTTTTGCTGTTTGGCAGCCCTGTGAACTGGTCCGGGGTTAGCGCAGACATTTGTGATGAATTGGGAATTTTGATGGCTTTTCCTTGCGCGAGGGCGTTCTTGGGGGCTTATCTGGTGCTGCTGCAGGGTCGCTGCGCCACTCTGCGCCACGGCTGGTTTTGGAGGCTAAAATCCATGAGTAAGCTGTGTGATGAAATCGATTTTATAGCACGCGGCTGGCGCAGTGTATCGCACAGGTACACTGTGCGCCAGCCTCGTGCGCCACTTTTGTGCGAAATTCTATGAATTACCCTGTTAGTTTCCTGATTAAGGTTTGCCCATGAAGTAGCTCCAATGAATTGTGCGGCCTGACCCCCTTGATTTTTATTTGCCCCATGTATGTGTAAGCTTGGCTGTGCTGTAATTTTACCCATACATTCATTAGGGGGAGCATCCTGATTGATAATAAAACCTAGGTTGTAAAACGCAGTGCGCGCTGCCCATAGTTTGTTCCAAACCACTCCAGATTGTATGGAAAGTCTTACTTCACCTGAGCCTTGCAGTTTTGTAAATTCGACTAGACCAATATCAGAGGATCGCAAGTTTTCCAACATAGGTATATCAGAACAAATATTCAAAACACTTGTTCGATTTAGGTCATATTGAGGAAAGGGGTGAGGCCTACATGTAATTAATAAGCAGTGGTGATGTTTATAGGTGGCCCATCGCTTATCTATACATTTCTCTGGGGGAGTTTTTGTTTGATGCACTCCATCCAAACCAAATTGATGCTCCTCAATTTGAGGTTCACAATTTTGACCCCTGGTGTTGACCAGACCTTGTGTTATCACGGGACCTCTTAAAAGTTGGGTGACCTTGGGGAATGTGTTCAACACAGGGTGTTGCCACTAGTCCATAGTGGGTTGTCAGTCATCCCATCCAGGCGGGGTTGATTCATCTTTGGATTATCACTCTTATAGGCCGCAAATGAGGTTGTGTTTCCTCCCGTAGGTCATGGATGGATTTGTAAAGAGGTTGTAAGAGAGCCGGCTGTGAGGTGGACTATGTAGTGCTCATCGCCGGTGTTTTGCTTGGTGTCTCAACGGAGAACGAGATCTCCAATCTGTTCATACAGATTTCTTTATTCATAGAGCCAGAGCCTGGAGTTGACCTTGGTATGATTATCTGATTTTTAACTATTTGACTAGATGCCGGGCAAGAAAGACTAGCTATCGACTCTGCCACGAGATCATCCAAGGGTTGATAACTCTTTGGCTGCTCTTTTAACTGTTCTGAGTTATCAATGGCCTTGATCCGTCTCGTTTTTTCTCGCTGCTATTGCTGCAAGTGTAGATTATTTTGAAATGTTTTTGGCTTGAGACTTTAGGCGTAACGGCACTTTTTTATCATTGGAGCCTCATTGGGAGGTTCGGCGGTTATCCCATTTTTACTATTGTTGAATGTGGGGATAAATGGATTGACTGACAAATCTGGTGTCCCAGTCTCCGGCACTACTGGGTGAGGTAGGAGTGCCTCTTGGATTAGAGTATCAGGCTTAGTGCCAGTATACGGGAGCAAATTACACATATTTGTCAAGTCACTTCGGACTATAACTAGAGGAAATGACTCTTTCACAGTGTCATGATACTTCTTTAATTCCTCTGATTGCTGGTGTAATTAGCCCTTGTCAATTAGATTATTTGCAGAATTGGTCATCTCAGATTCATTATTTTCAGAATTATTTGAAGGCTTATTATTCATCAACAAAGTTTGATTATTCAATTTTGTCATGATTAGATGCAGCATGGATGTATGGTTATTTATTTTTTTGTCGAGGGCTTCATCAGTTTAGCCATTGAAAAAAGGGCCGTATTCATAGCCCCTAGTGTATTATTTAATGCAGGGGCTTCGGGAAACGAAAACCTGTGCCCAGTCGTCAGATTAGATTGTTGGTTTCTGATAAAGAAAGGTTGATCGCCTATGGGGGCATCAAATTTCGTTTGCCTTGGAGTATGAGCAACAAAAGATAGTGACCTACTAGAGCCACTCCTATCTGTTTTATCAAACATGATGGGTGACTTTGATAGATCATGTACCTTTGCAGGCAGAGGAGTTAAATTTGTGTCAATCTCCATCTTGTCTTTACTGTTTTCAGCTGTAGCGGTGAAAACTTGATCAAGTTGTATCAAGTCCCCCGTATTGGAACAGATGTATTTTACCTCCTGGGAAACCTTGCCTTGATCAGTAGAATTATTCATAAAGTCCATAATATCGTTGTTAATTTCTCCAACCATAGTTAACCTATCTTATTCTTTTCTCAAATCATGTTGGGCTTGTACTGAACATACACGCAGATTTTGCGGTGATGAGTTACATTTAAGTAGAGTCTGCTGAGGTTTAATAGGGTTCAATTGAGTTGTGCATGAATGACCTGGTAGCAGGGTGCTGGTAGCAGGGTTGTGCATAAATCCCCTGTTTCACACGCACATTCAATCATTCTGTCTGTTAATTCATTCATGGAAAGAGGAAGCATATTCTTTACAACAGTACTAGATTAATTTGTGTTAATTACCAGTTGTTTAGGCAAAGCCTCTTGATTAGGCATGTTTTTTACTAGCGTTTCGTGAGCCACACGATTGACTACACCCTTTGCTCTATCTGGATCTAACGAGCAAAAGGAACGAATGTCAACGGTGAGAGAAACAGACCGTTGTGTCGTCAACATTTTTTTTTCCTTGCGTTTAAGGGCTACGGTATTCTTTCTTAGCTGCAGTAGTTCATCTGTGGGTGTCCTGTCCGCCAAACTGTGCGGCATGCCAGTTTTTAGGGTAAACATATTGAGATAGCAATGAGAAAGTTAACCTCCAAAGGTAGACCAGGAGGTTACTGAACTACAGGTAGTACAGTCTATGAAAACTTACCGCCCCCGCCCCACGCTATCCCGCTAGACATAAAGACTGCCACTCACTTGCAGCCAACGTACTTCAGCTCACGTGCATTCACAGTACTTTTGAAGGCATTGAGCTGGGCTGGGAGCGGGTTTTCGAAAATCTAGGTGAATCGAAAAACAAGGGGATGAGTGTTAGGTTCACAGGTGGTTGGAGTCCTCAGAGTCCTCAGTTGTTTACCAACAAGGTACCAGCAAAAAGTCCAGTCCAGGAGATCTTCTTACCGCGAGCACCAATCAATACAGGCACAATATCCGGAAGAAAAGTCATATGGACACAAGAATCTGGCAGCAGCGTTCCCGGAAGCAAGACAGCCACACACTTGCAGCCAACACACTTGCAGCTCATGCACGTGCTCACAGTACATTTGAAGGCATTGAGCTGGGCTGGGGGCGGGTTTGAAAATCACGAGCAGCAATCAATACAGGCACAATATCCAGAAGAAAAGTCGTATGGTCACAAGAATCCGGCAGCAGCGTTCCTGGACAGCAAGACAGCCACACACTTGCAGCCAATACACTTCAGCTCACGCGCAAAAACGTGTTTTGGCTTAGTAAATATAAACATGTGGAAATAAGGCAAATACTAAAACAGTTTTGTGCAATATGTTAAATTGTGCTGGAGGAAAGCAAGGATTTTAGGCAGCTAACTATAAAATAAAAATGCCCCTTGGCATTTCTGAACACAACAATGGTCTCTTAAATAGGCCATAAATAGTAAATTGCACCCAGTTTAAACGCTCTGCTTTAAGAAATAAAGTGACCAGCAGTGCTAATGAGGCCCCAGCACCTATTGAGCTACTGGTAGGGGGTGGGGGGCGTTTGTCTCTCTAGAGTCGCAGCAGGAGGATAGGAGACAAGTTTCCTCAGCCGAGAAACAAAAGGGATCCAAAAGCTTGAAGGGACAACAGCGGCTTTGGAAAGTCTTCATGCAGGCTGCAGCGAGTGCCGCCTGTGTGCTCAGAGTGGACTGCAGCAAGCTTAGAGACTCTGAGCACACGGCCCATGCTGCAGGCTGAAGAGGGAATCAGCGACTCACTGGACGCGGAGTCCCAGCAGGAGCGTGGTCAAGTGCAGCCGCAAGTGCTGCACACGCATAGCGCCGGTCCTGTTACCAGTCACTCCTTAACAGCATGGAATAGCTCGCTTTCACCATTACCGAGGAGCTTTCCAGCCAGAATGCTCCCACCCTCTTACAGGCCATGGGTAATTTCCAAAAAGGTACCTTTGAACTCTGCTTTGGGAAAAAGCTGTGAGGATGGCCCTAAGAGCACTGACGTGATTCCCGGGAGTCAACCAATCACTTCAGTTGGAGGGTATTGGGGATAGCACTGACCAGTGGGCTGTTGACCAGTATTTTAGCGTTCTGTTAAAACGACAAAATTGCAATTTTTTGACAATACACTTTTTGGATGAATTGAATTCGCTGTGTTTGTAGATTTCTTCTTTTTATTTTATTTTTAAAGAAGTTTGCTCCGACGGCGTCCAGCACCCTCATCCCTCCCATATCTCTTAACTTGTACTTTATTTAAATCCTTTCCTTCTTTTTTGCTTCTTTTGCTTATTTATTTATTTATTTTACATATTTTTGAACTTGGTATATTTTCCTAACGTGTAAACGTATCTTTGTATGGTTGTCAGGGGAACTCGTCCAAAAAGGGTGATCAAAAATGGATTTGTCTTTTTTTTGCTAAACTGCATGGACAAGATTGTATCCCCTTTTGCAATGCAGATATGTAAACCTCTCTCAAAGTAAATGCCAAGGGGGCATGCTGACCTAGGGTACCGCCATATGATTATGTGAGCACGTGTCTCCTTTGACAATGACCTAGGAATAGCTGCAAGGGGACTTTTACGGGGGTTGTTTGATCTAGAAAATGGTGGATACCTATTTGCTAGTCAATCAAATGTTTCATTACTGTACTTAAAACAATCGCTACTTAATGTAGAGTGCCTCTACCTGCTTGCCCTTGATAATACAGCTTTAGTTATACGCAGGGAACTCTACACTATAGCATATAGCAGTATGGGAGACATCGGATTTGAAGGTGTATGCTCCATTGTGGCCAATAAAGCACTGTAAATGGTTCTAAACAAAGCAGGTTCATGATAACTGACACTGTTAATTACTGGTCATTTTGAAACAAACATTTTTTTTGCTCTGATCTTTTTGGAGGCTTATTATAAACCGTTTTGAATGATCCTACTGTTTTTGCTGATTTGTTCTGGACGAACAGATCAATTTTCCAAACACCTGGACAGACTATTATTTCAAATGATGACACCTTACAAATAATGCAGTGGGCTGCCTCTAAAAATGAGCAGACACAATAAGATCAAGCAAGACGAATGGCAGAAGTAATATGCACTTGTTTTCAGCATTATCATCCCCATGTGCCCAATGTACTTTCGCTGTCATGCTCTGATGGATTTCAATTTCTGCAAATACACTGTAGCAAATGCGGGCTGTTCTTTTCTAACTTATTACAGTATGTGATGCTAAGACAGTGTAAGATGCATTCCTTTCAGCGACACATTTTAGCATAAGCAAGTCAGAAAATGTATTTCTTTTAAATATGAATATAGAGATGGATTTTTCGAGTTTGTATTTTCTGTAATGGATAGTGTCTAGTTTGCAAAGTGCTCCATGACTTTCAATTAACCTTCAATGCAGGAGGCTAGTAAAACAGGCCTAATCATGTTATATAGTCCGTGTAAAAACAGTGGTTCGCATGTAGTGGACAATGTTAGGGTTAGATTTCAGGGAACTGGGCTACAGTGCTATGTAGGGCGATGGAGGTAACCAGAAACTGGTGTGCTCGCCGTTAGGTGTTACCTATTAACTACACAGCATTTTTGTAGCTGTCCTTGCATCGTTAGGAGTGCTGCAGTCTGTTTTCATTGTCTACTAGAGGCATACTCAACCTTTAAAATCCTTTCATAGCATTGACCGCATCGGGTGTGCTCACAGTGTGTTGTGTTACCTATTATCTACACAGCATTTCTGGAGCTGTCCCTACATCGTGATGGGTGCTGCAGCCTGTTTTCATTGTCTAAAGGAGGCAGACTCAACCTTTAAAATCCTTACACCAGTGCAGAGCGTGCACGGTGTGCTTGCAGTGTGTTAGGTGTTGGGACATGACCAGTGGGACACAGTCCCAGACTCCGGATACCTGCCGAAGACATCCTTAGGGAGAACAGCTACACAGCAAAAAAGCTGCCGAAAAGTCCCGGCTATCGGTGAGTTTTAAAATCTGCTTAACCTTAAAGGAGAGAACGCATGACGTGTGACTGTCAATCCCTCTCTATACTCCAATGACTGATGCGGAAATGCGGACTGCCATAACTCTTCCCCTCCCGCCGTCGCCAGTTGAAATTGTGGGTCCGGAAGCTCTCTCCAATCCTCTGTCACCTTGCTTGAAAAAAGGCACGAGAGTAAAAAGACAAAGCACAGCCCTGATTATTTAATTTTTTCCATTATCATATGAGCTAGTCACGCCAACAAATAAAACCAGAGCATCATTCATGGACAGTCATTTGTGGTGACGTCCAAAATACCTCCAATCAAGACACCCAGAGATGTGAAGGCATTACTCTTTGAACCAGCAATCCCACCTATAGTGGAAGGGACAGCAAGGAACAGCCCATGTGTAGACGGGTCTATGATAGACACCCCGTCAGACATGCATGAGTGTTCTGATTTTCAACAGTACAATGGCCAAACCTCCGGCACAGACTATTTCTCATATTCCCCGACCCCTTCACCTACACCCCTGCTGCCTCTGCGACTTTTGACTGTAATAAAGAAGATGGAGGTAGGCAAAGGGGATGATAAATATGTACTGTTTACAGAAATCAATCCGGTTTTATGCAACTGGTCTCTCTCTACGAAGGTATCCAGAGAGAGACCAAAATGAACACGGCACTCCTAGAACCTTTAATGTTCAAATTTGATAATATCAATATCCACATGGTGGCCTGTGAGTTTCTTATTTGACATAAGTATGGCTCATCTAATTCTACTGCATTAGCCTCACGACCAGTTCTGTGGCCATCTGGGATTCCAGCCTTGACTGACCAAAGGCCATCCGGGACCTACAGACGTAGACCCTCAAGTATACCGATTTCGGTAGAAGCCATACAGATCAATCCTCAGCTTCCACCCAGGCAGCCTCCTGCGGAAGAGCTGAGATTCGAATGTGGCTCAGACTTGGGTCCACCAGCTGGGGCACCTTTAGAGTGGAGAAGGTTGACTATTGCACCAGTAAAGCATCCTGTTACATTGGAACTCGCAGTCCAGGAAGTCTCCTCAGAAGACTGAACAGATCCTGGCCATCGCCCCAGCAAGGAACCTGGTTCTTTCAGGGCCTTTGTAACCCTCAAGAAAAAAATATCAAGGGTTTTTTTGCAGAAAAATACACAACTTATGCCTACCAAAGGGCTGAAAATGTGAAGTGTAAGAAGCTTTATAAGTACTCTCTTTGCCCAATTTTCTATTAAGACTGCCCTGATACAGTTGAATGGGGCCTCTGGCTCTTTGGGGTCTCATCCTCAGGTTACCCTTACTTGGAACGTGGCCCCGGGACAACTACCCCAGGACATTTATCAGGCGGGGAGCCACCATAATTCCACCGGAGAGTGGTTGTTTGGCACCTATGAAATCGACAGTACTTTCTACCAATGCTCCTCCTACGATTCTCGGCAATATTACAGGGCAAGGATTGTCATCCTCCTCAAGGCTGCCTCAAGGTCTACCACAAAGTGTAATATCTGAGACTGTACCTACTTCACAGTCCATCCACAGGAGTCTCTCCACTTTTTCTTCATATGACCGATATCCCCTTGGCTCAATCGGCTCATCTATCACTCAGCTGGGGATCCATCAAAAATACACGAAGATCAGCTCACAATTTTACTAGAATGCGTGATTCCAGAAACCTGTTCCTCAGTTATGAACCGCTCTAATCTTCTCATATTGTTGCAAGAAATTCCCTCATTGGGTGGAATCAAGTCTAACGATGTGGCGAAAATCTTATTTCCTCATCGAGCAAGACTAGATCAAGTAGTGATTTACTTTAAATCAAAATTGCTCATGGGCACGGTTTTGAAAGGTTTTGAAAGAACGGGATAACCTGCAATGCCTGTGATGCCTGGGCTATGATTTGGTGCCATTTGACAATAACCCAAGAAATGATGCAGGTTTTGTTGGGGGGCCACCATCCTCATGAATGGGAAAAATACAGCACCATTCAGAGCCCCACATTACAATGTAGGACTGAACATTATGGCATCAGAGGAATTCAGGACTGGTCCTGGCTCCTGGCTTCTAATCCACAATAGAATAGATAGTAATGATAGTAATCTAGTGAAGAAAAAAAGAAGAGAAGTAAGATGCAAACTAAGACAAATTAGAGCAGATTCCTGTCTTACTGCCCAGGTCAGACATATAAGGATGAAGCAAATACAGCAAGGGTCTAAGAACTGGCTTCACACAACTGGAGTGTCACATCTTCAACTGGACACAAAAAAAACATGCTGTCTGTCCAGGTCCAGAAGGACTCTAAATCCTTCTGGTCCCTAATTAATTCTAGGGGTAATGTGCCTGCGGATGGGCTTGATAATCCAGTCAAGGAAGATACCTAGGTTTGTTAAAACAAAAAGAAGATATTGAGGCTGAGTACCCCAAAAGGAAATACACCAAACACAGCTCACAAAGGAACATATAAAATATCTTTATTTTATACTGAACACTTTCAAAGGACAATGCAACAGATAGCTATCGGCCCTCAGTACAACACAGCGAACTCCAGCTCGGTTCGGTGTGCTCAGTGAGTGGGACTGTACACTAGAATAGTCGCACTCTTTATACCCTTGTAATCATGATGTTCAACCCATTTCCATGTAATTATAAGTTAATACATTACAGATCTAGGGTTCGTGTCGAGTTCGTCCATCTGTACATTTAGGGTTTACCTTTAATATATTCACTAACAAGCCTCAATGGCAACAGTGTATCTTACGATTTCATGTTAAACCTTCTCAAACAGTTTTATACAATGTAGTCAAACAAGTGTTCACATTTTGGTATTTGAATACATTGTGTTTAACATATGCTTGCAGATTAGTTTTGTTGGCGCAAGTTATCCTCTACACACAGTTCAGCAAAGGACAAGGTCTCAGTTCATGACCCCAACATGTAACCTGCAGGCAAGTTATACATTAGATGGCCATGTTACATTCAGAATGACATTGTCCTCCATCTTAGAATACAGGGCGACTTCTAGAGGGAGAACCTAAAATGGCAGATGATCCTAAAATGGCGGCTTACACTGATCTAAGGTCAAGACCTTGCAACGCAGATTTCTTTGCAAATGGCTTATAAGCAGCTTGGCGTAGGCCAATATACATTCATACAGTATAGGAGGCACAATATAATTTCCCGTTCGACAAACCCTCCTTTTGGCCTATACCAAGCACTAAACTACTTCTGGACACTTTACGAACAACTCCACGTCTCAACAGCCATACACCATGAATCACTGTCAGAAATATCTATTACCATTAGATCGTCTAGCAAAATCTCTTCCAGCACATACTGTTTGGAACTCTTATTTGGGGCGTATACCTTGTGTCCTATTGTACCTATCGCCTGTGCGCAACATCCCCCTAGCATCGAACATATATTAGGTAAACACTGTATACAGCATCAAAGAAACAACAGAATTCCCAAAATGATCAGCAAGACCGAAAGCACCTTTCAACCCCAAGATCGCAAGAAGTCCCAGAACCAAGCGCTAAGATCCCTGTTTCCCTCGGGAACATGCACTTCCAAACTAAGGACGTGTAGATTCTGTATTGCCTTGAAGATAGTTGGGGAGGAATCTGGCAGAAAAACACAGCAAGCGGACCCCACCAATTTACACACTCCACCACGTTCAGCCAGAATGACATCTAATGCCATTCGGTTCTGAAGTGCTACTAATCTTATTGCTTTCTGTTTTAATGTCATATTATAGAGTATGTCCTTGGTCCGGTTGATGGTTCTCTCCAGTGCTCTTGCTAGTCTCCTGATGTCTTCAGAGTTTGCTATTTGTCCCCAAAATGGCACGAAGGATTTTGCTACGTTTCCCAGAACCTGTGCTGGAGTGTCACCATTCTCGTCCCGTCGTGGACGAGCCTTTGAAACCTCTACAGTACTAGCTATGAATACCCCGGGTAACAAGATACCTAAATAACAAGTTCCCTGCCAATCCCTGGGTAACCATGGAAATGCTACATTACCGCAAACAAAGTAGACAGGTTCTCCTGCATACAAAGGTCTGTCTTCCCCAGTCAAATTTGCAACGTTGGCGCAACCTTTAAAATTTCCCATTGACTGAGTACCATTCCTCTGTATGCAGAAAGAAACTGAATCGGGGCTATGCTTAATAGTGTAAGAAGGAGGCATGGTATCCTTATTGCCTATAGGAGCCATCTTAAAAGAAATCAAAGACTGAAAAGGACGAGGCAGTCTATCAGAAGGCCTAATAGAAGCAATATTGAGCTTGCTCCTATTTGCGAAAAGCGAGCATCCCAAGGGCGTAAGAACACGTTTCTCAAAACTATTCAAATTAAAACCATCAAAGTTCCCCCAAGATGCTATCGTTCCATCGGCCAAAGAATAGTGCTCTAAGAGAGGCATAACAAGCAGTTGTCAAAGGTAAAGGATGAATATACCAACCTAGCCCCTAACCCCGTGTTGCGGTATATGCGAACAGACCCAACAGTTGGATTTATTAAAAATGGCATGTGTAGCATTCATGATAAGTAACAATGTATTGTTGTAATATCTCTGTCTATGCTGAGAGTCTCTAGGAGATAAAGTATGCAGATGCACAAAAGGAGTAGGGTCAGTCGGTACATTTTCATTCGGTAACAATGTTTCGAATTGATGCACTTCCAGGTACCAAAAGCTTAACACAGTTACTATTATAAAACCAATTGACATTATAAAAAGACAGCAGTATGTTTTCGGGGCCCAAACTGTTTGTCCATTCTCACTGCTGGTCACACGATCATTTATCAGTCCTGTACAAGCGTGGTTGTAGGCATTGCAGTCTTCAAACGAAAAACCCCAATGTTTTTTTGCTGGCGACCTCCTGGCCGAGTGACTTCTCAGTCCTTCCACAACCCTAGCCAACAGAATCCCCTTTTTTGAACAATTACTTGGGCAAAAAGCAAGCCCTCAATGATTTTCCTTTCTTCTTCGAATGCACATCCGAACCGTGCCATAAGTCTATTTCCTTGGACGCAAATTGTACCTCTTTGCGCCCGGTACAGATTGATCCGAGAACAATGTGTAGTCACTTCCCGTTAGAAGTGACATATCAAGAGCAAGTGAAGATGCAAGATCAACAGTTTCCAGAAACAAAACTTTTGGAGAGTGTGGAGACAAAAGGGCTGATTCCCCACGGCCTGAGAATGAGAGACTCTGATGCACTCTCGTTGCTGTTTACTGCTTCGGGTTCGTCGGTTGCAGTATTGGTGAGGGGTTCTGTTTCTTCTGTATCGTGTGGCACCGGGTGTGGAAGTCTCTTGACATGTGTCGCGTGGATCCAATTTTTCCTGCCTGCGACACGCACCACAGTCTGTGTGACAAGCAGGACCTGGAAAGGGCCCTGCCACCGAGGTGCAAGGCAAGAAGATCATTCAAATGCCTTTGTTAACACCCAGTCTCCGGGCCAAATTCTGTGGCCCAGGCCATCGTATTGTACCGGTAAAGCCTCTCGCACCTGGTGATAAATCAAATACAGGTTTTTAGTCAACTGGCTACAGTAATCTGAAAGAAGTACATTTTCAACATTCCTCAAAGACCGACATTTCGGAAGGTTCCAGATATTCACAGGTCTCCCCATTACCACCTCAAATGGAGAGAGCCCAGTCTTAGTTTGAGGGGTTGTACGCATAGCTAGCAACATGATCGGTAAGGCGTCCGGCCATTTTAGTTTGGTGTCGGCACACGTCTTAGCAAGCTTGTTCTTGATGATGCCATTGTGTCTTTTTATTGATCCAGCACTCCGAGCGTATCTGGCCGAATGGAACCATTTGTCGATTTGCAATGCCGCACATAACTCCAGAGTTACAGCAGCAACAAAATGTGGACCATTGTCCGATCAGATGACTCTTGGTAGCCCAAACCTAGGAAAATACTCTTTTAACATAGTTTTTGCAGTAGTCATGGCTGTAACGTCTTTAACAGGAAAAGCCTCAACCCATTTGCTGAAACCACAGATGACAACTAATACAAATTTCAAGTTATTACACCATTCCATTACGATAAAATCAAAGTGTATAACCTCAAAGGGGACAGAAGGTGGAGCAAAACTTCCCCAGGTAGTTGATGTTCCATTTCCCACATTATGTTGTAAGCAGATCATGCAATTCTGAACATAATGCTCAGCTATTTTAGACATTTTGGGCCTCATTACGACCCAGGCGGAAAGTTACCGCCTGGGTCGTACCTTTACCACCATGGCGTAAACTACGTTTACGCCATGGTGGTTGGCGGACTTAAGTAAGTCCCCAATCCCCATTTACCCTTCCCCATTCCCATTTTTGCTCCATAGGGCATAATGGGAGTGGGGAAGGCGTTAATTACGCCACCGTAAATTACGGTGGCGTAATTAACATCAAGGTCCCTTAGCGCCATGGATTTTAACACCTGCTAAAAGCAGGTGTTAAAACCTCCATGGCGCTAAGGGACCTCGGAATCAGGCGGTAAGGGTCGGCGCTGTTTACGCCGCCGTAAACCCCTTACCGCCTGAGTCGTAATGAGGCCCTTTGTCATTTGCCCAAACTTTCTACAACATTTGTGTAAGCTTCCAGGCACCATTATGGGTAGGGCCATGAGCCATGACGACCATCATTATTACGTATGCATCAGGAAGTGCCATTTTCTTTCAACTATGTCCACCCAACACCCATCATCATCAAGTTTCCCCAAGCCTTCTGCCCATCTCTTGGATTCTTCTAGTGTGGCATTGGCTTGGATGTCCTTTACAGAGTCAACACCCTCATCCATTACATAGGCATTTACGGTCTGCCTTGAAATGTACATCTCTGTGGAAAGATTGGTGGCAGTCTGTTTAGCAATCTGATCAGCGAAAGCTTTTCCTTTTCCTATATCATCTATAATCTCTTGATGTGCTGCACATTTCATGACAGCTAACTGAGTAGCGAGTGCAAGCGCTGAGAGCAGTTGTACTATTAGGGAGCCATGCTGAATCTTTGTACCATGTGAAGTTAAGAACCCTCTTTCTGACCAAAGTCTAACAAAGTTGTGAACAACCCCAAAGACATACTGACTATCAGTATATATGTTTACTGTAAGCCCTTTCGGAAAGTTCACAAGCTCGGGTCAATGCTATAATCTCTGTGGCCTTCGCAGAGTTATGCGTGATTCTCTTGGTTTCCACAACCATGCTTAATGTAGTGATTGCATAGGCAGCTGTGGATGTACCATCCGGAAGTTTGAAGCAGGAGCCATCGCAAAACAGCTCCCCATGTGGATTATTCAAAGGAGTGTCCTTTAGATCAATTCTACACTTTGTCTCTTATTCGGTAGTGTACAGACAGTCATGTGACTCTTCGTCACTGCAAGCAGTACCTTGGGGGAAAGGTAAGAGTTCAGCCGGATTAAGAACACAACACCTCTTGATTTGTATGAAGGGAGCAAACAAGATCAATTCATATCTCGTCAACCGTGCGGATGTGAGGTGTTGCATTTGAGTTCTGTTCAATAGAACATCTACAGAGTGAGGCACCATCAGGGTTAGATCATGGCCTAGGACCATTCCCTCACTCTGCTTTAAAGATGCAGCAGCAGCAGCAGCGACAGCTCGCAAACATCTTGGCAAAGCGCATGCTACAGGATCAAGGGCAGAAGAAAAGTAACCGCATGGCCTATTCTTCCCTCCATGTTCCTGCATTAATACAGCCAAAGCACATCCATCACATTCATGCACAAACAACACAAAGGCCTTTTCATAGTTTGGTGTGCCCAAAACCGGTGCCGAGCACAATGCGGTCTTGAGCAGATCAAATGCTTGCTGGTGCTCCATGTTCCACGGCAATGGTGAAGAAATGCCTTTCTTCGTCAAAGCCAACATCGGCTTAATCACTAGTGAGAAGTTCGGGATCCATAACCTACAGTAAGAAGCCATTCCTATCAAGGCTCAAACTTCTTTCTGCGTATTTGGGACAGACATGCCAGAAATGTGTTTTATACATTCAGGTGTCAATCTTCTTCCCTCCTTTCACAGGGGATAGCCCACATAGATGACCTCCTGACAACAATATTGAAACTTTTTAGGCGAAGCTTTGTGTCCATGTTTAGCCATATTTATAAGTAATAACACAGTGCCCTCCTTACAAGCGCTCTCAGAATTGGCAACCAAAAGCAGGTCATCAAAATACTGTAGCAATGTACAAGTAGAGGGCAATTCAAGGGTGTCAAGCTGTTCTTTCAAAGCCCTACTATTGATGCTAGGACTTTCCGTGTAACCTTGGGGTGCACAGGTGAAGGTGAACAAGCGTCCCCCTAAGGTGAATGCGAACAAGTATCTACTGTCCTTGTGTATAGGAATACTAAAGAAAGCATTCTTCAGATCCACAACACTAAAGTAAGTAGCTGAAGCTGGAATCATAGTTAAAATCATCGTCACATCAGGCGCAATTGGAAATTGTGGAGCGACGACCTTATTGATGGCACGTAGATCAATTATGAAACGAAAAGGAATTGCATTATCGCCTTTCTTGTACACGGGCAAAATTGGACTATTGCACAAACTATCTGCAATTTCCTCAATCACCCCTCGATGCACAAAATCGGAAACAATGCATTGCAAAGCGTGTTCACCCTCAACTGAAATCTTATATTGTGGAATGTATGGCAGCTTTACTCCATGTTTCAGAACTATTTTAACAGGCTCGATCTGCAAAACACCAACATCATTGTCGTCAATTACCCATAAACTCTCTGGTACATCACTGAATTCTGGAATTCTGGCGGCAAAGGTCTAGTTAAGAATTGAGAGACAGAATGTTGGTGTGTTGAAATCGTCAAACGCACTCCGCCAGAAGAACAATGAATTACCGCATTTAATTCTTTCAACAGATTCAACCCCAGCAATTTCTCTCCACAATTCAAAGTCAAAAGGAATTTACAGTGGTCCGTAAAGAGACCCAAAGAAATAGGTACCGGCGAAGAAACTGGACAAACAACTGGTGAGCCAGAAAACCCTACAAAAACATTGGTTTGCCCTGACAGTGGAATGTTTGGAACCCGAGAATGATCAATGGAACACTTCTGTGCCCATGTATCTATCAAGATTAGATGTTTCCTATTTCCAACTATCATCTCAACATAGGGACCTTTCTGATTAACGGGAATAGGCGTTGGTTCCAAACCCTGCTTTGGGCAATCCTAACAAAACAGAATGTCATCAAAAGGAAGTTCTTCAGAGAGGTAAGCAGCAGAAAGATAGTCGAATATGTTTCTAGTATCCACACTTGGTACCTGATTATCCTGTGAAAAAGGTTGCTGTTGATCCTGTGCAAACTGACCTCTACCAGGGCCCCCTGCACCCGGGGGACCTCTGGATCGTCTACCCATGTCTCCAAATGTGCTATTTGACCTTTGTCGAAGGACCGGGCATTGTGCACGCCAATGACCCTCTTGCCTACAATAGGCACATTGGTTAATGTTTACTTCGACCCAAGGACATACTTCCTTGCGGAACATACTGACCTCTAATCTGCGAACTACCCCCTCTAGGACTTCTAACAATTTGCTGCAATAAAACTTTTGTCTTCAATTCACCTTTTCTCTTCTCAACTCTTTCTTTTTCATTATTGACACGATTCTCATAGTACTGAGCCATGTGCAGCACTTCTGATTGAGACTTCACTTGCCAAGCACTCTCAGAAGACATCATTTGCGACTGGATGTCAGGCAACAATCCAGGAACAAATTTGTCTACAAATAATTTTTTCCCAGATTCTGTGCCTAAGTCTTGTCCACTGAAATCCAATAATACCTGTTCAAACCAATTAAAGAACTCGGTAGCATCCTCAGACTTCCCTTGGACACAGGCCGTAAGCTTGTCCCAAATAATTCTCTTTTCGGGAATTAAGGTTTTCAATTTAGCAATAATTCTGTCAGGCAAAGTTAGTATCACCTGAGGCTGTCTCTCGCCAGCTGGTCTTTCTCCATCAAGTCTAATTATGTTAGCCCATGTATCTCCTAACCCTGCTACATCATCTATAGTCCTAACTTGTTTCCACAAAGCTACAGGCAGGAGTACAGGAAGTAACAGATCAATATCACCCAAGGTAAATAATGAAGACTGCAAGACAGGCTCCATTTCTTTATAGAATCCTGTCAGATTTTTCCTAATGTCGGGAATAGATTGTCTAATGGTGTTCACTTCTTGAGAACGGGACGTGAACAAACTGCGACACATAAAGTGCAGGAATTCCTCGGGCAGGTGTACCTGCTACAGCATTAGCCACAATCTCAACTTTCGGAAAATATGTCGGAGGAAACTCTCTCATAGGCAACTGAGAAGTAGGCAACTCCGAACGCTTACTGAGCAACAGAGTCAAATTGAGCGCTCAAGCAGTCAAAGAAGTGTCAAGTGAAAAAGCTCTCTTATAAATAGTCAATAATTCTGTGGGACAACAAATGTTTCTTTTCACACATTCATCCTGTCGGTACTCTACCATTACCTGTATCACTTTCCTCTGCATTTCTGGCGTATACTGACTATACGTGTCATATACTTCAACTGGAGTTATCGACATGTCAGAAATCCATATAATTGCATCTCTCATACAAATTCTTGATTCTTCGGATATCGATTTACGACAAGGAAGGAACCGATTCTGTACATACATACTATCCTCATCGTCATCCTCATTCTGTAACCTTTCCAACTCCTTCCCATACTCAAATATCCTCTCAACATGCTCTTGTACTTTCTCCACAGTGTCTCTAGAAAGTGCTAAGGTGTTCCGATCCCTCAACCCTTGTGGGAGATCTGTATTGTTTAGTCTGTCCCACATTACACATAAGTATATCCCTAATCCCTCAATAAAAACATTTTTCTCAGGAAAATTGTCCATATTAGAAATTGTGGCAAAAACATTAGCTCAATCATCTCGCTCCATACAATGCTCAGCCCATGCAATCAAATTCCGCTTCGTCTCTAGAGGTACAGTATTACGAGTGACAACCGTTGATCTCGCTCCTTGATCAACTACAAGCGGTGCAGGACCACTTGGAAGAGGAAGGGTAGGCAAGCTCAGTGGAGGTACTATTACTGGTGCAATAGGAAGAGGCGGTGGATCAGGTGGAGGAACAACGACTGGAGGGAGAGGAACAACAGGTGGAGCAGGGACAACAGGCTCAACAGCAGGAAGAGCAGGAATAACAGCAGGAAGAGGCAAAACGGCAGGAAGAGGAACATACGGAGGTGGCGCAGAGGCATCAGGCCTTCATTCATTTAACAATTTGTCAATAAATTTGTCAGAAACATGAAAGTCTTTAGAAGGATAGATTTTCTGAATGCCAAGTGAGAAAGCCCTATCCATATTCCTAGTCGATTCAGACTGTTTATCCTGGTCATATAGCAACGCTTTTTCGGCATTCGTCTTATGACGGCTCGTATGTTTCTCTCTACTCTTAAACTGTGACAAAGCTTCTTTTTTCCAATTCTGTAAAACATCGAATGCTGCAGGTCTAGCCTTTTTCTTTAAAAAATACTCAATGCGAGGGATTTCAAAACTACCATTGATCAGCCATTGAAGTTTGGAAGCATGTCTGGTTTGTCTTTGCCAAATATCATTAAACACTATACTACCAATGCCATGCTTACCGGACATAGTACAAGACGGCGACCCCTCCTGTGGTGCCGGACAGATAAATTCCAAAGATTGCCTATCACTGCGGAATATCGCCCTGAAGCAAGTAGACAATTTCCCAGGCATATCAAAATATTGGTGTTACCTGGTCAATAATTGTATTTGCAGCTACAATGCGCCAAAACAAATGATCAGGATACTTAAGAATCGGGTCACGACTCACCTGATCGATCCTAAGGAGGTCCGATCAGATTTCAAACATTCTTTTATAACTAATCTTACCTCGTGTTTGGTGATTTCGGCAAATCTGCCCGCCTTGATAAGTGGACCCTCGTCAAGATGCCATCTCGGACCACAAGCTCATCATCCAGGGATCGGGTCGTGCCTGGCTGCTGAGGTGTCGCATCTCTTTCGGAAAGGGGCCCCTTTATTTGTTTACACCGTCCGAGCTCGTGTCAACCTTTAGACGATCCAGCATCAATCTTGAGGGTCCCTCTTCGGGCACCAACTGTGAAAACAAAAAGAAGATATCGAGGCTGAGTACCCCAAAAGAAAATACACCAAACACAGGTTACAAAGGAACATACAAAGGATCTTTATTTTATACTGAACAGTTTCAAAGGACAAAGCAACAGACAGCTATCGGCCCTCAGTACAACACAGCAAACTCCAGCTCAGTTCGGTGTGCTCAGTGAGTGGGACTGTACACTAGAATAGTCGCACTCTTTATACCCTCGAAATCATGATGTTCAACCCATTTCCACGTTAATATAAGTTAATACATTACAGATCTTGGGTTCGTGCCGAGTTCGTCCATCTGTACATTTCTGGTTTACCTTTAATATATTCACTAACAAGCCTCAATGGCAACAGTATATCTTAGAATTTCATGTTAAACCTTCTCAAACAGTTTTATACAATGTAGTCAAACAAGTGTTCATATTTTGGTATTTGAATACATTGTGTTTAACATATGCTCGCGGATTAGTTTTGTTGGCGCAAGTAATCCTCTACACACAGGTCAGCGAAGGACAAGGTCTCAGTTCATGACCCCAACATGTAGCCTGCAGGCAATTTATACATTAGTTTATACACAGAGGTCAAGACGGCCATGTTACATTCAGAATGACATTGTCCTCCATCTTAGAACACAGGGTAACTTCTAGAGGGAGAACCTAAAATGGCAGATGATCCTAAAATGACAGCTTACACTGATCGAAGGTCAAGACCTTGCAACGCATATTTCCTCGCAAATGGCTTATAAGCAGCTTGGCGTAGGCCACTATACATATATTCATACAGTATAGGAGGCACGATATAATTTCCCAATCGACAGGTTCAGCACTTTGAAAATCTTTATGTATTACCCTCCACCTCAGATAATCCGAATTGTGCTGACTTTATTCTGAAGGGGATCTGTTTTTTTTATTTAGTCTTGCTCAGCCGGAACTCACTGAAATTATTGGCCATTGTAGTAACTCAAATGCACCCGGCCCAAACGGTTTATCTCGGTTTATCTAACCGTCTTGTTAAATCGAACCCACCAATTCAGGCAGACATTCTATTTGTTGTATTCATTGACATTGCTAAATCCGTGAAATGTCTGCCAACATGAGACAGAACACACAATATACCAATCTATAAAAGGGGGTAAAGAGAGAATCCATGCAACTAGGGCCATCACGATTCTTGATGCTGATTCAAAAATCTCTCCTGTCTCCTCTTCGAACATCTGGAAGCCTGGGTCTGTAGCCAAAATTTTATTTCTAAATGGCAAACAGTATATAGGAAGCGGATGGGTAAACACTTGAATGGCATGCTACTCAAATGTATACAGCGCCAGGCGTGGTCAAAATGGAGTAGTCTGGACTATTTGGCATCAATCGATCTGGCTGCAGCATTTGATGCAGTGGACCAGGCACTGCTGCGGTGCAAGCTATTGAAATGTGGTATCCCTTTGGGCCTTTGGGCCTACTGAGATTGCTGGTTGCATTACATAATGAGTCTTCCATACAGGTGTGTTTGAATCAGCAAGGTATGTTGACCGACAAGAACTTTTAGAGGTGTGAGACAGGGGTGCGTTTTGGCCTGCTGCCTCTACAACCTGTATGTGGCAGACATAGACCAACATCTGCAATCAGCAACACTGGCAACCCCAGAAATGTCCTCACTTAAGACTCTATGTACCGGATATGCAGACGATTATGTAGTATTTGATAATACCACGATAGGTCTTCAGCTCATTCTAAACACCTTCTCTGCCTTTGTAAGTGAGACTTCACTACATTTGAATCCTGCAAAGACAAAGGTTATTCAATTTTCATCTAACTGTAAGTGGGTTCCTTTTAAGTGTCATATACAATCTGCACCAGTGGAGAGGATAGACTCATTTGTGTACCTGGGTTTTATGATTAATTCTAAACCTTCTCTCGCTCCACTATTTACTTGGCTTCACACCAAAACCGCCAAACTCGCAACCCAACTCCAAAGGGTAGACTCAAAATTTGGCAAATTCTCTCTGGTACCCTGTTTACGGTACTATGGGGGCCAGATTGTCCCAAAGTTGATCTATGGAATAGAGATATATAATTCGGTCCTCATAGCCCTAATCTGGTGAAGAGTTCTTCATTTACTATCTTCCGTGCCACACGCATTTATTCAATATGAATTCGGCATTACCTCCTTGAAGGCCAGAGCCCTCCAGCAATATTTTTCCTTTTATAGGAAAATGCTCCTTCCAACTCCTAAATCTCAGATGGTAGATTTTGCAGAGGCGTTTTATAGGCGTCTTATAGGGGCGTTTTTTCAAGCCCTAGAATACCTTAGGGGGCTTGCACTTCTATCATTGGCCGAAATGGGCTGCTCTGAAAGTGGCCTGAAAGGGAACCCTGACAAAGTTAAGAAGGTCATTTTCAGGGTGGATTGGTCCAACACGGTGACGGAATTCCATCCCAACCCTGTCCTTGATCATCTTAAGGCTGACCATAAAATACATAAATGTCTGGCCCCACACCTAACCATATACTCCAGCAAGGCCTTGCGAAATACCTTTCTGAGATTCTGCTTAAATATGACAAAATCAAGGAGCACACTATCAAGATATGCTTTAATACTGGAGGTCGCAGCCTTTTGCAGATTTTGTAAAAATGAATCTGTGAGAGACTCATTGATTCAACAAGGATTGATCATGCAGGCTGATTTGTTTACTTTTGTGAGACGTCTTTTTCCTTTTGTGGAAACAATTTTTGTTTTTCGTTCTATTGACTCTGCTTTGGGTTTTTTCTTTCTATTTTCTTTTCTGCTTCATTTCCATAATATGCATGGTATGTTGGAGTATGTAAAATATTTTAATGTATACTGTTGTTTGGCTTTACTGTAAACTGTAAATTGTTAAACGTTGAATTATCTCTCTGCACCATATAATTTCTCTAAAGGTGATTGATACAGATCTTAGTGATCACAACATGCAGCAGATTAGTTGTACTCTGCCAGTGTCACAGACTGAAGCCCAAAGGAATGCTCATTTATCAAATGTCAGTGTTAACAATAGAGGTACCCGCCCCCGGTGTAACCCCCGGAAACTGCACTTACTTAAGAGATTGCATTGAGCAAGCGAGTGTATCTCCTTGTGTTGATGGGTCAGATTGTTACGTTCAGTTAATGCAACTTTTCAAAGAATATAGACTCCCTGATGCTAACCGCATAACTAAGCACCGGCACGTATTCGATTTAGAAGTACAACAACATAAATCAGGATTGAGGCAGAAGCTGCGTAAGTTGAAGTATCATCCAGCACCTGAAAAAATCCTGTTAACCAAACAGTTAAAACTGGCCCATAAAAACTGGTTAAAAGAGAGGTGTTCGACTCAATACCGTCAAGATACAAATTTGACTAAAATCTACAAGTGGCATTTGGGCCTGTGGCATTTGGGCCTGTTTAAACATGGCCACATCTCATACCGAGGGAGCCATGCAAATCAATGCGATCTCTAAGGAGGTGCGGCAATGCTACTTTAGCAACCTCTACACCTCCCTGTTTTTTTTATCTGAAATGGAGTATAAATGATCAAGGAACCTTGCATACGTTCCCAATAGAGGTTGATGACATCCTCTGCTGCATTTCCACACTGAGTAGATCAAGAGCTGTTGGCCCTGATGGTCTGCATAATGGCATGATTAAAGACAATCCTCTTGAATGGGCCTCAATTCTCCATTTGATCTTTAAGCATGTCTTTATTGTAGGGTGTGTTCCACATTTATGGAGAAAATCCATCATCTTAACCATATTCAAGAACGGCGACAGAAGCAAGCTAAATCCTATCGTTCTATTGCCCTTCTGGATTGCCAGGGAAAATGTTTTGCCCGTTTAATCTTGAAGGAATCTAATCAATGGCTAGATGCGAATAATTTGTGTGATCCCTTCCAAACAGGTTTTTTATCAGGCATAGGCACAGCCATAAATATTATCACTGTGAACATCATCCAATGTCAAGCCAAACAACATCATCAACCACTATATCTGGCGTTCATAGTATGGCGTTTGATGCAGTGCCTCGTGAACTATTGTTCAAGAAGCTAATGGATAGGGGATGCCCATGGCTATCTTGAAATGGGTAATTGACCTCCATTCTGATACCTCAAAACAGGTTAAATTAACTAACGATGGCTTGTTATCAGACCCTATAGGGACCACATGTGTCCTTAAACAAGGATGCCTATTGGCTTCCGCCATGTTTAATTTTTTTATTTCTGATATTGGTGAACATTTCTTGAAAATTGATGCTGATGCTCCCATAATTAATGGTGTTCAGGGGAAGTTTCTTCTCTATGCGGACGACATGGTCCTGTTCTCAAAGACCCCCAAAGGCCTTTGTGCTCTCTTGAATGCTCTGGATATGTAAGCCGTGAGAAATTGTATTACAATAAATATAGCGAAGAGTAAAATCATCCAGTGTGGTAATCAGAGACAATGTGCAGCCAAACTTTATTGGCCCCTTCAAAATGCTTTGTTAGCTTCAGTCCCAACCTATATCTATCTGGGCACCCTTGTGACAAACCAACTAGGTTCTAACAAATATGAAATGTACATCAAAGGCAAACTAGACACAGCCCTTTCACAAGCTTGCATTATAAAGTCAAGATACTGCAAATATTCGATTGTGCCCTTAATTATTATAGACAAAAATTGGCACCCGTGGTCTTACATGGATCTGAAGCCCTTACAGAGAAGTCCTACCACTTCTGGATAAAATTAGAAAGTAGGTACTGGAAATCAGTACTTAGTTTACCCTCTTCTGAACTTATTAGCCTAATAAGGCATAAATTAGGCTTGCTTTCTCTATATGCTCTACACAAGTGGAAATTGTGTTGCTTTTACCGCAAATGTGTTATGGCCACTCTTAAATCTGGTCTTTTATGGTTGCTTGCTGAATACCTATTAAAATCACCTGATGTTTTCCCTGTTAAATGGCGTATGCAAGTTGTAAAAATAATTGATAACACAGGTTTTTCATTTGAGTTATTATGTGAGAATCCAGACAAGGCAAAGACCTGCACATGGGAACTGGACTGGATTAAGACGAGAAGTACTTAATTAATTACCAGAAATTCAAAAATAACCCATTTGCCTTGAAACGCTATGGTCATGTAGAAAGTTATCTTGTTTAATTTCCTGACTCACAACAGAGGAATGACTATTTGCGTTTTCGCCTGAATTTATGGCCTACCTATGAACTACTTCATACATGCAAACTAGTTCCATTAAGTCTTGCTCAATGCCGGTTTTGCAACTTGGCGCTGGAGACTCTTCAACATCGTTGTACTGAATGCGTATCATTGTGCTCACAGCAATCCATTCATCTCAAACCACTCTTTGAAGGTATTCTGAGATATCTCAACAGAGGGCCATGGAATTATTATTTGAAGGCTCTAGAAAAGAGGCTAGATATGCAATTCTCAATTTTCTTTATGGCCTGGCTCTATTGAATAGGCAGAAATCTAATTTCAGATGTTAAGCCAATGAGATCAATATGACTTACCGCAGCAATCAAAGCTATTAATCGACCTGAAACAGCTATTAATTCACCATTATGAAATCTAATTGCCCAGGAGTGGACTATTAATGTGTGAATTTATCTGATTTTGCAGAATATGATCAATTTATATAATTTTAATTGCACTAATGTTTCTCTATTTTGATCTTTAATGTATTTTACTTTTTGTCATATATATTGTTTCATCCGAATAAGAAATGTAAAGTTTATTTTTCTGATTGTTCTTCTAATGTTTTGTTGTAAAATAAAGAGTTTTTCTTGGTTAAATCAACAATAAAAAGAAAAAAAAAGTTGAATTATTTGTTAACCAACAAAAGCAAAAGAAACCATATTCTCTGGTATAGTCGAAAAGACTTTGAGATTCTATTTTATTCACCAGCACTTATGTATGGTTTGCTTCAGACTCATTACTTTGAAATGTATGCACAGCTGTTCTCTTATGACTCCTGTCCTATCGCTCGGGCTGTCAATATGCCGTTTCGTTACTCTCAAGCATCCATCTATAGCACTCTGAAGTTGAATTCAGGGATGTTATTTCACCAAAATGCCAGGGGTACTGGAAGTGACATCACATGACCCTTGACCCCTGATGACATCACAGGAAGTGATGTCATTTGACCCCACCCCAAAATGATTTCGCAGGAAGAGATGGAACATGACCTTTCACCCTTCAACAAAAGAGGAAGTGCCATCACATAGCATTGTACACTATGAAAAATATGGTTATGATATCACTATAATGTGATGTACATTTCATACAAGAATGGATCACCATATGTATCGTTAAGATCAGTGTGTATAGGCCCATATTACCAAATTACTGTGAATGCAAGCAGACTTCCATGACCAAATGATAATGATGTGTTATTAGATAGCACTTACTCTTAAATATCATCCAACCTGTGTTGGTACCCATTTATCGACCTCAGAAGGATGCAAGGCTGAGTTGAGGCATTTAAGAAGAGACTAAATCAGTGACTGACCCCCTGAAGTGTGCCTGAAATAAACCTTTAAGGAGTCTAGCAATTATTGTGTAGAATTCCAGAAAGACACATTTTTTGGCATTCCTATTCTTTCTTATTTAGGGTCAGTGCTGAAAATGTTAGACTTGTGGCACTCCTGTTCCTATTTTTCTTCTTTTTTTAAGGGGCCTGAACAAGAAGCTAGCTACTCCAGATTTAAAGAGCCACATGGTGCTGTCCACAGCCCAGGAGCTTGCATTACAAAAAAAAATAATGTTTTATTAGAGGTTGCAAGGGAGACCGCAGAGGTCGCAAGGGAGACCACAGAGGTAGCACTTGCGACCTCTGGCGACCCCCAAATGACGTCCCCGGTTGAATTCACGAATTTCTCTCCAATAAACGTAATATGCACACAGACATACCAAGAAGGCGTGTGGGAAAAAAAAGAATGGCACAGTTGCAAATGAAAACCTAAACTTAAAAAGAGACATACCATTTGTTCAAAGCTGTAAGGGAATAATATTGCAAACACCAAAGACACAAAATATTATTTATGCAAATATGTCTCTCACAAACACACATCGGTATGAAAATAGCAGTCAAAATAATGAGGTCCAAACTCTGCACTGATCAAAAGAGACACATATGCATCCATATAAAACACATGCATTGACAAATTCAATAGGTCTGGCGCTTTATGTGTTGCTAAAGACTTTGCTATGTCTAAATGTGGGTTCTGGAAATGAAGGACATTTCCTGCACTTTATATTGCTCTATTAGGAATACTTATATCTTCCTGAGTCTGCAGGAGCGTGGGTGTGTGTCTGTGCTGAGAGGGAACAGGACAGACTTGTATGGTCGGTGTCTAAGTGGAAGGGCAGTCTGCAGCAATCTGCACGTGTGAGTGCTTTCTAGAGAGCGTTCACGTTGCCTAGTGGAGTAGAGACATTGGATTTATTTACAAAAGCTTTCTTTTATGGGAAAACTCTATTGGACACCGATTTGTAAACCCGCCCAATATGTCAGTGTCTGTGTGTGGGGGGTGAGGACATTTTGTAGGGGTTTTTTCATGACTGGAGATTATGTATAAAGAAAGAAGATGCAAGTACACAATACAATCATTTATATGACCCGTTGTGCCTTATATAAACGACCACTTATTCGAAATTGCACGCAACTTCCAAGCAGCTGCAGAGTAATGTTTCAATGACTATTTCTTTCACGAAGGAGCATGTAACAGAAACTTGTCAAAATAGACAGAAAAACACAAAAGATGGAATGTATCATCCTTATGAATACTTCACTTCGAATGAACTTAACACACGTCATATCATATAGCTATAAAACAACATCATAAACACAATATCACTATCTTTTTTTCTTTTTTGATGGGAATGATTGCTGTGGTTCTACCCCATGTTATATACCCCATGTGATACACGAGGGTCTCGGAAAATAAAATGCAGAATAAAGAACATGCAAATGACATCAGACTAGAGGGGGGAAGGGACAAGAGACACCAAGTGCCATTTTAGAGTTGGAAGGCGGCTAGGAGCCAAGTTTGCAACACGAGGCTAAAACTATTTTCACATACACTCGAGTATAACCTGGGGTATAACCACGGCTACCTGTCATTTCAGCTGAAACTGTGTCACAGAAACGACAAGTATTGTGGGGGGAATGGGAGAGGGCAGTGCAGGTGAGGAGGCCATCAGAGGAGTGGGGGGAGCATGAACACATGAGGGGGGCATTTGGTGAAGGTGTGTGAAGGCAGGGAAGCATTTTATTTTTCAGTCATTTTTCCCGACCCACAGGTATAATGACTACAATTAACTGAGGTTATAACTGAGGGTATCTGTAGTATATTGTAATATACCTGTGGTTATAGAAAAAAATATATTTGTACAGCTACAGTGACGTCAAGAGTGAAAAATCACTGGCCAGGCCCGAAGGCCATGGGCAGTGACTTGGTAGCATTTTAAAAGGCTGAAGGCCAGTGGTGTTGTGAAAAATAAAGTGGGCATGGCCAAAGGCCATGGCCAATGGCCTGTTAGTCTTAGGCTGTGGCCACTGGTCATGGCCAAAGGTCAAGGGCCATGCCTACTGTCCATGGCTGAAGCCCATGGCCAGTTGCGCCGAAAAAGATACAGTGGGCATGGCTGAAGGTTATAGAAAATAAATATAAATATATGCGTCCCCCCCAGACTGCAAAGGTTTGTAAAGGTTCCTAAAGAAATGCCAAAGTTATAAAGCGGCAAAATATTTTTTTTTTGCCGAAACTGCAGCTTACTTCCCATTAATTTTCCCGTAGGCAAACACGTTCAATTGTTGCCAAACCGCACAGCCCAAACCCTTGGATGAATTTGGTCTAGGTCCAAAACAACTTAGGCATGAAGCATTGACTCGCGATCCATATGTGGTTTGGGGTTATTCTGCGCTATATCTTGGGCATTTACCCAAAACAGGGTTTTTTAGAAATGAAACAACCGCCATCGCCGAGGATATGGCAAAAATAAAAAACACAGGGAAAAAGATATATGCAGGTCCAAAAACATGCAAATGCCATCAGACTAGAGGTGAGGGGTAGCTAGAGGGCACCAAGTGAAATTTGGGAGTAGGAGGGGGTTGTGAGAAACCTGAAGGTGTCTCCGTGACTAGTCCCCAAGGATCTGTCATCCAGGTGGCCAGGACACGCCCATCGCTATTGGATCCAGTTCCTGGGTCTAGACCAGTGGGTGTCCAGACATTTGGTCGACCGAAAACTGGTCGAAAGACATTTGGTTGACGCAATTTCGTCGAAAATCAAATGGTCGAATTTTTTTTTGAATTATATATTTCTTTTTCGGGTTTTCGTTTTTTAAAAAAAAGGGGTTTTTTTAGAAAAAAAAAGGAGATTGGGGGACCCCTCCCCCCCAAAAAAAAAAGGGTGAAAATAAAAAAAATAAAAATTCGACCATTTGGTTTTCGACCAAATTGGTTCGACCATTTGCCTGGTCGAGCAATTTTTTTCGACCAAACTGTCATCCAGTGAGGGAGGATCACCCTGGATGGAGGGTCCTTGGGGAGTGGAAGTGGGGCACTGACGGGTTAGACACAGTATCCCCTTTTTGTAATACATTTTCCCCATCCTACCCCGTAGGATACTCTAACACTCTACACCCCCCCCCCTTTTCCGACACAAACACTTTTGCACAGCATGAAAGATGACGGACAAACACCAGTGCCGTCTACCTGACTTGTCCCAAAACAAGTGTCAGGCAGAGTCAGACAATTGATCAGAGTCACACACACCCGATGGCCCTTTCCCTTCCCCACAGGGATAAAAGGTGGAGCACAAGAGCACAATACGAGCCCAGTGTGTTGACAAGAGTGAACCCAGCAGAGGGATGTTCAAAATGAGTTGTGTAAAGAGACATTAAGCTTTGTGAATAGCTAAAGGATCCAAGCCTGAACGAGGGAGATTCAACGGGTGAGTAGCCATCACCCGAAGATTTGTGCAAAGAGGTGAACAGCCATCACCCGAAGATTTGTGTTGAGAATACCAAACGAGAAAGTGTGTGTTTGAGACGTGGTGAACTCGACACCCACACACATAAGCAAGTAACAAGCCACATTATTGAAAACGTGCAAGCAGAAAGGAACTTTGAACTTTTGTTTATTATTTTGAAAAGCATCATGCCCTGGCAGGCACGAAACGTTTTGTAGAAAAGAGACTTAATCACTGAAGGCCCTGATCACTGAGAGCTTAGCTGTCGGCTCATGCTGGGAAGGCTTGAGCGTGTGCTGTGCTCCAGAATCCTACCTTGTCCCGTGCTAAAAAACACGGAGAAGGGAGACTCCAACTACTATATCTTGATTTATTATTTGTGAACACTTCCTTCTTTTTTATGAAGATTATCCTACACTTCTTTTGTATTTAGATTAAGGATTTGGCAATAGGTTTCTTAGCATAGGCCCTTTTATTTGACACAGCACCACTAGGTCTGTCTTATTATAATGTGATGGTCGAAGCTTGCTCCCATCTTAGATTGAGGTTTAGATAAAGTGTTTTTCCAACCTACCTTTGCAGTTTAATAAACACCCTTGAACTGTGATCATTTATGTCTGTCCTTACTGTTGGCACCATGAATTCCTTACAGGGTCCAGGGTCTGAGTTTGCAACACAAAGCTTTCAGTAGCCTTGAATAGTCAACATCTGAAATCAAACTGCATCACAGAAACAACATGGTTTGTGGGGGGGAAAGGGAGAGTGCAGGGAGATGAGGAGGCCTTGATCCAATGTTTCTTTTGCTCACCACATTTCTCTCTCTTCTCGCTCCTGTCACTTCCATCTCTATAATATTAGCAGAGTGCGTCCCTTTCCCACTTTTCATGCCACGAAACCTCTTATTCAATTATTTTCTCTCATTTATTCTACTGTTCTGTCATGCTCTTTGGTCTTCGTTGCTCATGTCTTGCTCCTCTCAAATCTATTTATCACTCTTCTATTCATTTACTTTGTCTTCTTTCCTATCCGGATCCGATATCGCCATCTCTTGTCTCGCTTGGTTGGCTACCCTTTCATTCCCAACTTAAATTTCACTTTCTTTGTTTAGTTTTCAAATCTCTCTATGGGCTTGCCCCTGACTATCTTGCTTCTATTCTCTCTTTCTATACTCCTTCGCGCTCTCTTCGTTCTTCCTGTTTCTTTAGGTTGAATGTCTCCTGTTCCCCCTGTGCTCAATCCAGTTTCTGTTCTTTACAGCTTCTTGCCCCTCTTCACTGGAACACTCTTCCTCTGTCTCTCTGTTCTATCACCACTTACTTTCAGTTCCCCTCTTCCCTGAAAACTCACCTCCTGCATTGCCGTTGATTGCTTTTTACCAGCTGTGTTTGAATTTTTGACATCCACCATTGAACATTACTCTACTGTTGTTTTATTATCTATGTCAAGCGCCTTGGACAAAGACGTTATATAAAATACAATAAAAATACAATACAGGCAATCTAGGGATTGGGGAAGCTGGCACATATGAGGTGGGCACATGGTGAGGGCAGGAATGCATTTTGTTTGGCCGTGTTTCTGATAATCGCGGCTACAAAGGACAACAGATGGGCGCAGGTAAGAGTTGCTATGTGCCTTCAGTTACAGTTTTTTTAAAAGATATTTTGACAGCTGTAGTGACGTTGGGGTGAAAGATCACTGGCCACACGATTGCCATCCAGGTTGTCCATCCATGCAGTAACCAGGACAGAGCCTACTTAGTTTCAAAGTAAGGAAGGGGCCAGCCTCCTCAGGCCATTTTGCCTGATAAATGAGCCACATTTACAAGACCACTTAGAGAAACAGGCTGGCACTTTCCTTCCTTTGAAGCTAATCTGGGTTTGTACCATTTTGAAGCTAAGCAGGGTCAGTCCCAGTTACTGCATGGATGGGCGACCAAATGGGCAACCAAACTATTATTTTTTTTTTAAACCGTGCTACTGGCAGTCCTTGAAGGTTTTGAACTCAGAGACTATTTTTTGCCTTTTGCTGAATTGCGTTCTGGTATTTGTAGTCTCACAGTCAGTAATACAAAATGGAAACAAATAGATATTTTTACAGCAATAGCAGGATTCCCCTTCCGGCAGTAACTGAGAGAAACCCTGCTTAGCTTCAAAGCAAGGATGGGGTGTGCCCCTTAAGGGCATGTTGCCTAATAAATGAGCCCACTTTAGAAGACCACTTAAAATAACTCAGCCACGTCCAAATAACCTGTGCGCCAAAATAACAGCACCGGAATGACTTTCACACCAAAAAGGGCACACCAAAATGAGCGATACGGCGGAATGGGCACACCAAATCGCCCCCTCACCAAAATTATGGTGCCAAAAATGGGTGTACCGGCTGGAGCACTCTGCTTAACCAAAGTGTGTGGTCCATGGAGAATAATTTAATCTCACTACCACAATCTGAAGGCCATGGCTAGTGGTCTGGTAGCGTTTTAAAATAGGCAGTGGCCGTTCCCACTGACCATGGCTAAAGACCATGCTAGTGGTCTGGAAGTGTTCTAAAAATCTTTGGAATAACAAAACCCTTGAAATTCAAGGAACAAATCTTCAGTTGCAGGTAGATTAAGGTGAACAATCCATTGTAACAAAACCTTTGAAATTGAAGGACAAATCTTATTGTATTTTATTATTTTGAAATATACAGTGAACATGGCCAAAAGATGTACAAAATGCTCAAGGTCAAAGACGACGGGTAGTGCCCCATTTATATGTTTGAAAATATGTTCGAATATACAGTGAGCACAGCAAAATATTGTGGCCACTGTGCAGTATTCTGCTAAAGTCCATGGCTAGTGCCTGATCAGTGTATATAGTATACAGTGGACACGGTTGAAAGCTGTATCCACTGGTGAAGGCCAAAATCTATGGTTGTAGCCTGTTAGTGTTTTAAAATATTCAGTGCACATGGGTGAAGATCGTGACCGCTGTCCATAACTGAAGGCCATGACTAGTACCCATTCATGTGTTAAAATACATTTGGCCATGCACACTGACTATGGCTGAAGGCCATGCCTAATGTCAGTTACTGTTTTAATGTAATTAGTGATGTCATTAGTGATGGGATAGGTGATGTCATCATTCTGGTCATAGGCTGCACAACAGGGGTCGTGAGGTTAAGATGGCTTTAGTTGAAGTTCAGAGTTTTGTTGCATTAAGTTCTCACCTTAACCTGCCTGTAAGTAAAAAAAATGTATATGTAGTTTTACTGCTATAGTGATGACAGGGATGAAAAATCACTTTGGTAGCATTTATAAAGGCTGTAGTCATGATAGCCTTGTAAAATATAAAGTGGGCATGGCCAAAGGCAGTGGCCACTGGCCATGGCCAGTGGCCTGTTAGTGTTAAAAAAAATAGAAAGTAGGCAGAGCCGAAGAGGTTAGTGTTAGAAAAGATTGAGAGGGCGCATGGCGGAAGGCCATGGCCAGTGGCCAGTAAGTGTTTTAAAACATACAATTGGCTCGGCCAAAGGCTGTGGTCGCTAGCCATGATCGAAGGCCATATCCAGTGGTGCAAAAAAATATACAGTGCAAGGCCGAAGACCAATGACAATGACAGTCGTGTTGAAAATTATACAGTGAGCACGTGCCTACTGGCAAGGGGCGAAAACGATTTCCAGGGACGCAGAAAAAATATACAGTGGGCATGAAAAAAAACAATTGTATAACAAAAGATTTGGGCACGAAACGTTGACTCTCGATGTGTGGTTTGGGGTTATTTCATGCACTAGTTATTTAAATATTTGACAGAGAAGGGGGTGCCCCCTCCTCAAAAATAGCTATATCTCGGGGACCTACACTAAACTGGCTGCTTTTAGAAATTACACATCTGCCATCTTGTTTTTCTCTCGATGTGAGACATAACTGCATTTATAGTCGAGGATAACAGATAAAGAAAAGTAGTTATACATATTTGCAGGTTAAAACAATTGCAAATGAGTTCATTCTGGAGGTGTGGAGGTTGCTGTAGGACACCAAGTGAAATTTCGGAGTTATAGGCGGTCCATGGACTGGGTTTGCAACACAAAGCTTTCTGTAGATGCGGCTATAGCCTCAGAATACCCGACATCTCAAAGCAAACAGCATCACAGAAACAGTGTGTGTTTTTTGGCGAAATGGAGAGGGCAGGGGAGGTGAATAGGTTTTCCCAACATTCGCAGCTATATCCGAGGCTATGAAAGACTACAGACACCCTGGGTAAGAGTAATTCCGTGCCCACGGATATACATTTTGGGGTGTCTATGATTTATTTCTTTTTGAAAGTTATTTTTATAGGTGTAGTGACGTCGGAGTGAAAAATCACTGGCCATGGTGTATGACATGGTAGGTGTTTGGGAATCCTATCTATTTTGGCTGTGTGTTTTCAGACTTTCTTACATATGAGACTCTGGAGAAAAACAGAAGAACCTTGTTTAAAAAAAACAATACAAATGAGCCACCCTACTCTAGTTTTAGATGCCCCAGGCACTGTATTTTAGCCTGTGTATTGTCAACCATGCAATTATATCTTGTGTAATTGTACCTATTAAATGTATCCCCACGTAGTTTTCTGTCATCTATTATACTCTGCTTTCTTTATCTTCATCTACCTTAAATAACCACATGATGTCTTTTACTGTATTGTTCTTTTAATTTCTATTGCATTATAAAACCAGAAGTGAGCCCCCCCCTTTAACTAAAATTGTATAACAGTGGTCATAAAAAAGTCAATAAACTCTAACCGCTGTAATATTTTTTTTTTAAATGTGGGTATTATATTATTGTATTTGTGTATATGTATTTGATAAGTAGTCCTTAAAAGGATTGTTTTGGGCTACACTGATTGTACTATTTTAGCACATTTGGAGTACTGTTATGATGTCATGAAAGAACACCGCATTTCTTTCATTGCTTAGGTGTGCTCCATCATGTCTATAGAAATTGGGTATGTAGGTTGTTGTTTGAAATCCATAATTGGGTGTGGTCTCTTATGAATGCTGAAACTACTTTATCATCATCCACTTTAAATAACTCCATGAACAGTAATTTTTTGTATTGACACCTTCTAAGTTCCATTGTATCATTATTGTGTCTTTTGTCATTCATACTCCATATTCAGATATCTATATATGTTTTAAATCTAATAACCACGGCTACCCAGCACCCACCCGTTGTGTGACATTGCTACTCGCGGTTAAATTTGGCACCCTGTGGAGATGCAGCTATTTTCCTGGCAAATGGCACGTCAAGTGTTTGTGGACATGTGTTATCCATGGCTACGAGAGGGTTTTAATATGCGAGGGGTGGGGCAATAGGAGAAAAGGGAGTGATTGGACTTTGGAGGATGGCACCTAGCCACATCAACTGGCTGGTGTGTTTAACTGTGACTATCTTGCACCAACTCATTGAGCAGCATTACTACCTGCAGTTAAAAGCAGTACTTTTTGCAGTCAAAGCTATTTACCAGAAAATGGCACGTCAAATGTTTGTGGACATGTTTTAGCTGTGTGTAATAACAGCCGAACCGGCGAGGCTTCTCTATAACCACGGCTATAACAGGCACGTGCATCGGCACGTCAATTCTTTTTGCCTTTTTGTTGGTTGTTCTGAAAGACGCTGATACTGTTATAGGCATGTCTACATTTTATGTTCAATAATCATATTTTTATGTGGATGATACAGGTCCGAATTTTATCTATGTCTGTTATTATGTGTGCTTAGGTGTTCTCTTGTCCTATTTGAAGTTTTGAAGGTTGGCTTAGTTTGGTTTTCAATTTGTAGAAAATGTACGTGTATCTGTAACTACAGGAAAGATTTGTAGCTGCGTTGAAGAGCTGCCGCTACTAGAGATGCTGGGCAGGGTATTGTATGTGTTTCAGTGTTTCTAAATGGCTAGTGTTAATGTTGTAAATGTGTGCTTCTTTGTGATAGGCTGCAGTGGATATGTAGCAGCCATTTTATTAGTTTTCTAACAATATAGTCCTCTTTTTCTGCTTTTGATTTTGGAAACCCACCATTGTGTCTACTTTTCTCATTTTGAATGTAGAACTCACACTGTGCAGTTCATGTTACCTGTGACAAAATATGATTGGCATTGATGATATGTTGATAATAGGGCTAGGTGACATCTGGTCTACCGATCTCTATAGTGAAACCGATCCTGTCGTTGTACCTGTTCAGGGATTCCCAGAATTTTATTAATTCACTTTCAGTGCCATACCAGATCCCAAAGATGTTGTCTATATAGCGTCTCCATCATTTTACTTTGTCTCTCCATAGTGTATTTTCTAGTACAAATGTAGTCTCAAATTGGTGCATGAAGATATTTGCATATGATGGGGCCACCGATGAGCCCATCGATGTTCCAGAAATTTGCAAATAGTATTGGCCATTGTATCTAAAATAGTTGTTGTAGAGGAAGATATTGATATGTTCTATGGCAAAACTCTTTGTATCTCTACTTCTTTGTTCAAAAGTAAAAACCATGGCTTCTATGCCTTCTTTGTGAGGGATTGAAGTGTACAGACTATTAACGTCCATGGTGAATAAAATGAGTTCTTCCTCTTGTAGATTAAGTGTGTGGATTATGCTCAAGAAATGAGTCGTATCCTTCAGGTAAGTTTTGGTCTTTTGTAAAAGAGGCTGTAATGCAGTATCCAGATAAATTGCTAAAGTTTGAAATTCACTGTCTGCTCCGGCTACACTTGGTCGAAAAGGGGGGTCTTCTTTATTTTTGTGTATTTTCGGTAGCCCGTAAAAAACGGGGGTAACCGGATGTTTCTGAATTAGGAAATCGGTTGTTTTCTCACTGATCCAATCCATATCTGTAGCTTTGTCAACTATGTTTTTGATGAGACCTCTAATCTTTAAAATCGGGTCACCATCTAGTGGTAAGTAGGTCCTGATATCTTCAAGGTGCTTCAAACATCCCGTGTTGTATAGAGTGGTATCCATTAGCACGAGAGCTCCTCCTTTGTCTGCTTGTTTTAAGGTCAAGGTGTTGTCTTCTGCTAGTTGTTTGATCACTAATAGTGGGTGTTTGCGGATATTCCTGGTTCTTGATGGTTCATATTTAATACGTCTTAGATCTTTAGTGGTCTTCTGTTTGAATAGATTGATCAATGGATGATTCACTTGAGGGTGAAAGGTGCTTTTGTTCTTTAGTTCTAGGTATTTGTGTTTACTTGATGGATTAAGGTTATCCTCAATGTTGTTAAAAAACACTTTCAATTCCATTTTGCGTATTAATTTAAAAATATTAACTTCATCCTCAAAGAAAGAGGTATTTGTAGTGGGTATGAATGAAATCCCTAAATTCAATGTCTCTAGTGAGTCGTAGTCAATGGTTTGGGGGAAATATTACTCACCAAATTTTGATTTATTTCTTTTTCTGCCGGAGTTTTCTTTTTTCCTCTTTTTGTCTTGTGACTCCTAAAAAAAGTATCAGTGGAGTACGTGATGATGGTCCTGATGCTGGTTCTTCTGTGGATTCTGTAACTACAGTATCAAAACTTGTTGTTGGTCTAACTTCCAATTTACCACTCGTGACTTCGCTACTATCGGTATTGTATTTGGCTGCTGAGGTTGTCTTGGTGGTCTAATCTGTGGAGTCCTGTTGTTAGAGTAAAACTCGTAGTCCAATGTATCCCTTCTGAATTTCCTAATCTTACGTTCTTCATTGTCTTTTTTATAACTCTCAAGTTTTGTATTTGTGTCTTCTAGGATTTTTTCCAATTCAGTTTTTGTTTTCAATTTAGATAGTTGATTTGATACCTCATCTATTTCTTGTTGAAGATTATTGACTGACTTCGCTAATTCCTCTATTGTCAATAAAATGACAATCAATAGATACCATTGGAGCTTTGTAAACCTGTTATATCCACTATGAGATCTGTTTGTCTTTTACCTTTATAGGCTCCTAGCATTAGCCAACTTCTTTCAAGCAATGAAACTGATCCTGAGTTCAAAGAATGTATTAATGATGTATATAGAAACATCTATATGTGCTTCTTACTTGTCATTGAAGAACTTTGTTTTGCCTTAGATGCACATATGAATATCAATATAAATATCAGATGATTAATTTAATTTATTTTTTCTCCAGTGTTTAAAACTTTATACTAAGAATACAGAACACACTGCCCCTGATGAAGAGTGAAAATAGATACTCAAAACGCGTTGGGCCAGATCATATTTTGAATGCATTTTGTTAAAAAAATTTGAATAAATTACTGTCTTTTCGATAAACAGATGAATTGTCAAGTATTAATTGTGAGACTCCAGAATATTTTGCGGTCATAGCAAAGCAAACAAAATTACTGAAATAGACAACTAATTATTGTGAAAATAAATAAGGTTACTACTTGTACCCTAAATAATAACATACGGACCACAGCCCTTGTTGATAGTGTGCAGGGGACGCAGGTTTCTTCAATCAGGAAACCATTTTCCCTATGTATATTTCCCAGCCTAGATAACAAGGCTGAGCACTTCTCCCCTGCACCTCAAATAGTATACTACTTTCAAACAAATTACTCAGAATTGTATTTTTCTATATTCAAAAATGCAAATGTGAAACAGGTGTGCATGGTGATTATCAATTATCTCCTTTAGCACAATATTGGCCAGTGGTCACAATCTTTGGCTGTGCCCACTCTATATTCTAATATATAGATGGGCCACTAGCCATGGCCTTTCACCATGAGCAGTTTCTACATATTTTGGCCATGTCCACTGTATATTTTCAAATACTAACATGCTGTAAGAGATGGACTTTGGATGTGCCCACTGTGGATTATAAACATTGTCCACTGTATATTTTAAAACAGTGATGGGCCACTAGGTATGGCTTTTAACCATGTACATTGGTATTTTGCAACACTAACTGGCCACTAACTATGGTGTTGGTTGATGGCCAGTGACCACAGCCTTTGTCATGGGCAAGCCCATGGCCTAAAGTGTTATTAAGAAAATCAAGTTTTTTATTAGCTAACTTATGTTATGTTACGTCTAATGCCATTACTGATGTAATCTGTTATATATAATGCCATTAGTGTTGTCACCAGTGATATCATCAGTGATGCAATTTGTGATGTTATCAGTGTTCTCCAAAAACATGTTATTAGTGATGTCATCAGTGATGTGATCTGTGATGTCATTATTGTGGTCATAGACTGTGCAACAGGGGGTGTGAAGTTAAGGTTTCTCTAGCTCAATTTCAGGGGTTTAGTTGTGTTACGTTTGCAAATAGCGATTTTCCACCCTGGGGGGTGAGTGTTGCTTAACCTGTATGCCATGGGGAGGTTTTTGATTTATACCTGCCCTTTATTGCATATTTGCACAGTTGGTTGTTTGTTTTTATAATGAATAAAAACAAAGTATTTTTGTAAGAAGGTGTTTTTGGTCTTGAGTGCTGGGAAATCCTGTGGCATGTTTTGTGGGGGGTTTTTGTAGTGCTACAACCCACCATTTACATGTGTTTTTATATATATATATATATATATATATATATATATATATATATATATATATATATATATATATATATATATATATATAGAAGAAAAGAGAGGAGAGAGGGAAGACCGCACTCTCCGCGGATCAGATGGCAAAATCCAAAGACAAAAGGCGCAGCTCACACGAGGAAGGTCATAAGAAAGTTTAATGAAACGAACATAAAAGTGTGTAAAAATACGGCTGGGAAAGCAGCAGAAACAGAGGCAGGACGCCCGTAGGCACGAACTGCAGACAACGCGTTTCACGCTCAACTGAGCGCTTGGTCACGTATATTCGGTAAAAAAACTTAAAACTTTGTTAAAGGGACGTTATGGTTCAAAGTAAAACCGAAAAACCACTGAAATTCGCTAGTTATGGTAAGCTAAGCAACCATAACTTGCGCCACCACCGTGCATTGCTAAGACTAACACCCAAGACATCAACGATGACATCACAAATGTCATTGATGACATCACTGATGACATCACATGTCTGACTCACTCATTTTTCCTTTAGTGATATATCCTGGCCAGTAATAGTTAGGAACAAAAAAAATCAAAAAGTACTATATTTGTAGACTGATACTTCAAATATGTTCTTACAATAATTCACTTAGGGTCCACTCACAGCATATGAAACATATACATAAGGAAAATACACACTTGAAAGACAGCAATGATTTCTGTGTATGAAAACAATCAGTAAGGTTTTCAACACTTTCTTATTGTTCTGTTGTTTTTTTATTACTATACTTTTATTACTATACTTTCTGTGGATTTGCTCATATTTGTATTTGCATGACTTTCTTTAGGGTGCAGTCCCATCATGTGATAGTTATACATAGGGAAGTAGTGGGTTTGAAGCAGAGCAATGATTTATGTGCATTAAGATAATCAGTTAGGTTATGAACACTTTCTGGTTCTACTGCTGCTTTTTTGTGTACTTCACTTTTCCTTTATATACTCATGTTTGTATGTGTTGTTCTGTCTTTGTGTTGTGTATGTAATAATACAATTATGTAGTAAGTGGGTTTTATTAGCTACTTATCACATGTGGCACAGAACGCAAAACTCTAATAAGAAAGCATTTATCATTTCACTATTCAACATGAGAAGATTATGAATATTGCACCTCCATCATGTATGCTGCACACAATGCTTATGTTTATACATGAGTAGCTTACTATACTGTAAAGAACTTTATAATAGAATGCTATTTATATCAATGCATTGCTTAATGCACTACATAGCTCATGATATTTATTCCAATGATCCTTGACACTGTTTTGTCAACATTATAATAAGAATCCCTTGTACAGACTTTTCATGAAAAGTAAATGCACATGTGATGTCATCAATGACATTTGTGATGTCATATTTGATGTCCTGGTTGTTAGTCTTAGCAATGCACGGTGGTGGCGGGAGTTATGGTTGCTCAGCTTACCATAACTAGTGAATTTCATGGGTTTTTCGGTTTTACTTTGAACCATAACGTACCTTTAACAACATTTTTTTAACGAATTTCATAGGTTTTTAGTAGCGCAACTTAACCATAACGTCCCGTCAACCAAGTTTTTATACTGAATTTCATAGGTTTTTAATAGCGCAACTTAACCATAACCTCCCTTTATCAAATTTTATTTTACTGAATATACATATTCACAGTGTGAAGTTGATAGATGTTTACTAGCAGTCCCTTACTTTATATAATTGTAACATAGAACATACTGAACCCCCAGCTAGTCATTTTGATGTCTGCGGACTGCGCGCATGTCCGCGGACAGGTGCGGATACCATCAACACTAACCAAAAACTAAGGGGGTATCTTAAATTATTCTATCATGCCATATAAACACTGAACAAGTTCAAAAAGCAGCACATAAACACATTATATGTAATAATAAATAAGAAGTGCAACCTATATATGTAACACATCAACCATCCATTTAAATAGCATTTGTACTAAAATGGAATATACCAAAACAAAAAATATATGCTTCCAACATAATTACCTCACAGAAACTGCACAACTAGGAGCAACATCAGACCTACACAACAGTAAGAACACAATTTACCAGAAACTAGTAACTAAACTTCATTTTTCTTATATATTTCTAAAATTTCTGTATTAGGTACACTAAAAGTAATATATTTTATTTACACAGAAATGTCCAGTACTTTTGAATGGCTTGAAGAGCATTTCCCACATGAAGAAATGTCTGAAGACAGTGATACTAACGGTGGACACTTCTCTATATAAGCAAATTAATAATCATTACTTAATGTGTACTTACCATATATATTTTCTTTTTAACAGACCATACAAACATTGAAAATAATAAAGCAAAAGAGACATTAGAAAATACTCTGCAGTGCATTGAACAAAAAATGGATATGCTTACGGAAAATTTAAATTTTTTAAAACATTATGTGGAGGACCACATAAAAGAAAAAAAGAAAACTGTTGGCAGCATAGGAAATGTCAACCTTTGGCAACATTTCCAATACAGAGAATTAACAGAAAACATGTGCCAGTCTGCAGATGTCACATACGCCAATATTTCAAAATGTATCATTGTCCCACATGTACCTGTTCCTACTCTCCATGTCCCAGTCAACTATCCCCAAACCCTCATCAGGTGTCCGCGGACAGCGCGGGTGTCCGGAATGTCTGCAATTAACCAAAATAGGGGTGTCCTGAGGACACTATACCTGTCCGTACTGTCCGCAGACAAGATGAAACTGTTATGAGAACTCACTTGGTGTCCGGAATTTCCGCAATAAACCAAAATGGGGGTGTCCTGAGGATACTATACATGTCCGTATTATCCGCAGTCAAGATGAAACTGTTCTTAGAACTCACTCGGTGTCTGGAATGTCTGTAATTAACCAAAATGGAGGTGTCCTAAGGACACTATACCTGTCCGTACTGTCCGCAATCAGGACAAAACTGTTCTTTGAACACACTAGGTGTCCGGAATGTCTGTTATTAACCAAAATGGAGGTGTTGTAAGGACACTATACCTGTCCGTACTGTCCGCAATCAGGACAAAACTGTTCTTAGAACACAGTAGGTATCCGAAATGTCCGCAATTAACCAAAATGGCAGTGTCTTAAGGACACTATAGCTGTCTGTACTGTCCGCAAGCAAGATGGAACTGTTGTTAGAACACACTCAGTGTCCCGAATGTCTGCAATTAACCAAAATGAAGGTGTCCTAAGGACACTATACCTGTCTGTACCGACTGCAGAACATCTACCCACATGCGCACCACACCCATAAATCCTACGAACATCGCCCCTATCCGTAACTGTCCGTCTCACGTGTGTCGCACTCTTAATTAGTTTGCGGACCCGAACACTGTCCGTAGAACACCCACGCGCATGCGCACAACCGTTCCTATGCATTTGGTATCCTGCAGACACCTGTCCCATTTGCGGACGTGTTCGCGACGTCATCATGTGACTGCACCCATGCTGAGCGTGTATCCTGATTTGCGGACACTGTCCGGGTCCCGGAACATTTTGAAAGTACTTTTTTGGACAATCCAAAGTATTTTACAGTAAAAATTCACCATTGCACATGTCCCAGACAATGACCCTGGCTTTCTACTTTTTGGAACTTTTTGAGCCTTTTTGGGGTGTTCAATCTGTCCGCGGACAGCACGTCTGTCCGCGAAGCGTGCACCTGCATCCCTATAAAAGGCCACACCCCAGAGCTTATCCTCTTTGTGCTTCTGGCTACCTGGCAGAGGATTGTTTATGTTAGCTTTTGCTAATCTTGCTGATTTTACTGCTCTTGCTGCTTCTCATCAGACCTGATGGCATCTATGCTTGCTGCTGCTCCAGCTGGTGCTACTAGTGCCTCAGCACCGCCCCCAGCCCCTCCACCACCAACACCTCCCCAAGGGCCTGCAGATGGGAACAGGCGTGAGGATGTAGAGGAGGAGGATGAAGAGGATAAAGAGGATGATGTAGTGGAAGTCCCTACTACCAGCACTCGCTGTGAGTCTCGGGTGTGGCGGTTGTTTACCATTCATGGGGATGTACAAAAAGCATGTGCGAACAAGGTCACCTGCAACCAGTGCAAAATAGTGCTGAGTAGTGGCAGGCCTGGTTCGTACAGCTTTGGTACGAAATCCATGAAGCGACACCTAAGGTCGTTCCACAGTGCGGCCGTTCACAAGGTTGAACCTTGTGATAAACGTAGTAGGTTGAGTTCCTCTACAACATCCTCCGTTTCCGCTCCTTTCAACACAAGAGACACTCCTGTGGGACAGCGCATTCCTCTAGCTGCCTCACAGGCCATCCATGATGCTGTTGACCCCTACCTTTCGAGGGTCACAATATTGTGTATGTACTGCAACACAGTACTCTGCAGGGGGGGGTCTTCCAAGTACTTTCGAGACTGCGGTCAAAGAGCATGAGAAGGTCTGCTACATACCTAAATAAGGCCCATCCTACATCTTCCTCTCTCCACCTGCCCTTTCTTATCCCCGTGGTTGGTGTCCCTTCCTTACCCTCCTTTCCCCTCCTCTTCTAGTGTGTCATGTGTAAAAAAACAAAAAAAAACATAAAACAACCCCCCCCCCAAAAAAAGGCTCTTTCAGAGCCGCCTTTCACAGTTTAAAAATAGAAGTGGCACATAAATGGAGCAGGGCTCTGTGCATATTTTAGAAGTCCACGGGCAGTTTGCGACTTGGGGTGCTGCCCTATAATAACCATTGCACTTTTCACTGGGAGGAAGTGGTGGCTCTGAAAAGAGCCTTTTGGTGGTGTGTGTTTGTGTTTGAAATACTTCAAATGGTCAATACCTACTGCAAAATGGATGGCTGTAATTCCAAAAAAGTTTGCAATGTATTTTGTACATTTCTCAGAAAAATCTGATTGCCAGCATAAGTAAGATGGACTCCAGTTCTGCGAAAAATGTATGTACTACGAAACATAATATTTTCATTGCGAAAAGAGGACATGCCAACATCTCTTAAAAAGGCACAAACAGCCTTATTGACATTGGGCCTTGCTTTCTCCATTTGTGGACCAAATGAAGAAGAACACAGCCACATTTGTCTCTGCGTAATACGAGAAAAAATTACTTGAGAATTTGGAAACATTTCCATGACCTTCCCAAGTCCTTCTTTCATTGCAAATTGCAAAGAAATTCCAGACAAATGTCCTAAACTGTTCCCTCCACTATGAATTATAATTATGTCTGGATGATGTTGTGTCTCCAAAGTAGCACAGAGAAGTACCAAGTCCAGCCACTTCATTCCACACACTCCATGCCAATAAAATTCAACACAAGGGAATCCAAGATCTGCAGCTACTTCACAGCGTTCTGCATGCACCTCCAACAATGTATCCATGAGTCTCCCAAAATCCAGATAATCTGTTTTCTGAAACACACAGCCATAGCTATTTGTTCTTCTCTGAGGCAAAAGACTTTCTGACAAGCTCTCTCCTTACACAACACACCCAGTAAACTTTATTGACCAATCCCTTGCTCTACTCTTTCTCATTTGCATGCCTCTCCACCCCGAAATCCCTCTATGTAATACACGGTGTCTGTGGACTACCGCCATGTCCACGGACATATCGAAAATCTGAGTGTGGTGAATTTAGATTTAAATAGTGTGCCCCATTTCCCTTTAAGGTTGGCTCTAAAAGAGACGTTTTTTAGGTTGTTTTTGCAGCTTCTTGACAGACACCTGTTATTTTGTATTTTTTTTCTTTTTTTTTTAAACTTTACTCCTAAAATCTTCACATAACCTTCTCCAAAGCAACCCTTACATTCTAAAACAGCATGGCATTTCCCATAAAAGATAAAGTAATGCCATCTTCTTTAAAATAAACAGCATTACTGGAATCAATATTCTCATTATTACAGAAGAACATACCAGCTCTAACCATGAAAGCACACATGCCTCGGTTGATTGTACACCTAGAAATGTTTTGCTGAGGACAAAAAACAGAACTATTGTCCCATATTGCCCTAGGTACTAAACCAGAAAAAATAAGTTTGGCATTGGAAGGATGTTCGTTACTGCTTGAACCAAGTGTTCCAAATCTGTCAACAAAGTAGGGGCACTGACATAGCCCAAATGGAAAGCACCACAGTGCAAAATTTCCACATGGGGACTGTTCATCCTGCCCATATCTTCACAAACTTGTACATTTCCCTGTACATTGCAATCAGGCACAGTGCTCTGCACCAATTCCACTCCTTTAACATCAGAATTGTTTGCCACATGCCTGCATTGAGCATGCTGCTGTAAACCATGCACAAACATATCTCCAAGTACCAACACCCTGACTTTCTCCACCTCTGCCATCTTCACTACACACAGTCTCTTTCAACACACATCCACAACCTCAAAACCTGATTGGGTAATCCCTACAGTCCCCTTTCCATGCTGGATTTGCTGGAAAATCCTGGATGTGTCAAACCCGCCCGCGTAACTCTTAGAAAGCCCTTCTACCCTTTCTACTTCACTCTCTGTGCCATTCCCTCATTGGATACAGCTAAGCAGCCGCACAACCATCCAGCAATCACATCCAAGACCTCTACATCTAACTCCATCATCAGAGTTCAGCACTTCAAATGAACCGTTGATCACTCTGAGTACAAGTCTCATATCATTGGAAAGCACCTACTTCAAAAATTACTGTACAAGTCTCCAAGATTTTTACTTGCAGCTGCATGCATACCCACATGTATGAATACAAACCACAGGTATGCATATTTTATGCAGACTACATGTACAACTCTTATAAATGCATATAAATAGAGTAACTACCACTTAAACTGTATAACCTATAAAATGAACGTACTATTATTTTTCCCATCTGCTACAATTAACTGTCACTTCCAAATCTGTCTGCTATCTAAATTATTGTTTTACACACACAACTATCTAACATATTGTAAGTCAAATATAAAGGCTGCGACATAAAAAATGCAGAAGCCCATATAGCCAGTTAAAATGTTTGATTCTATGGGTGTGATCTATAGGTGTGATGTGCTGTGGTGGTTGTGGCCAGGGCATAGAGTCTTGGGTGCATAGTCTAAGGAAACTGTATGCACACAGTATGTTCGGTTATCAAACAAGAATACTACTACAAAAACATAAAAAATCAACGTCTAAATTAACATCAGTGCTATAAACACACACAATTACTAACTTGTTTCTTTAACAATTGCAGTGAAGACCACTCTCCTGAAAAGCATCAGCATCTGAAGTGCAAACAACAACTCAGAAGGAACCTGTTCATTCCAAACACAAAAAGTAAGTACAATACTACCATAATATTCTTACTGTTACTCAAACACACTGTGGGGTTGATTCATGGAATTTCTACATTGAAAAACAGAGATTTGTGCACCATTCTGCCCACAAATCCCCATTTGTTAAACAAGGATTTGCAGGTAGAATGGTACACAAATCCCCATTTTTCGGCACACAAATTACATAACTCAGCCCCAGAATGTTAGTATTGTAGAACAAAGAACTGTTTAATGTTATACCATTAGATTTAGTATGAGTGCTTCTCCTCATCACTAGCTTACTTTCTACTGTCATCTGAACCCCAGTATACTAACACACAAATACAAGAATAGCCTTCCCAACTAGTTGTAGCTGCCCAATGCACAATCACACACCACCATATACATCCTTACCATCATACTCAGACACTCATGCACACAGAAAACATACATTGCTGAACAGCCCAACCCATACTTTCTTTTTTTTTCAACAGATGCCAACGAATGCCTACCAAAAACCAACAGCCCGATTCATGGAATTAATGTGCGCTGAAAATTCCCGCGCAAGCGTGCGAAACCGTGCGAATCGCAGTGTAAGTGCAAAAATCGCAGCAAAACCCGCGCACATCGATTCATGGTAGTCCGTGCGCGAGTAAAATGTGGGATGTGCGCTGAAAATCTGTGTGCCGCACGCCGGCGCACAGGTCATCTAACGGCGTGCGCTACGACCACAGCAAAAGCGCAAATAGCGCGGCGCACATAACAAAAGTAGGCGTAACACAGGGCGTGAAACGCGGAATGGGGAACAACGCATGAAAATGTGGGCGTCACGGGGGAAGTACGGGAGGCAAGTGCGCGAAACGCCCACACGCTCGCCTACAACACGTATTCAGGGAATCGAATAGGGCAAACCAGTACACCGGCAAAGACGCGCACATGCCTAAACACGTACGCCACACGAAGGCAGGCGGTAGCGCCCCTGCGCATGAAAAAAATGTGCGCCAAAATGTGCGCTAACAAAAAGCACGTATATACAGCTCAGATGATTGTCTCATACTGTGGCCCTCTAGGACAAATGACGTGCAAAGGGGTACGCGACAAACACGAACACCCACTGTGTCAAAAATAGCGTGTGCGTGTATTTCGGGGGTGCACAGGGAGTTTCACACGCGATTGGCCTTGGGCAAGTGGGGTGCGTGTAAATCTGGGGTTGCGGGAAGTTTCACACGCGATAGGCCCTGTGTGAGTGGGTTGCGTGTATTCCTGGGATTCACGTGAAGTTTCACACGCGATTGGCCTGGGTACCTGTAAATCTGTGGTGCGCGGGAAGTTTCACACGCGATTGGCCTTGGGCGAGCAGGGTACGTGTATTTCGGGGGTGCGCGGGGAGTTTCACACGCGACAGTCCATGTGCGAGTGGGGTTTGTGTATATCTGGGGTGCAGGGGAGTCCTACACGTGAATTGGCAGTGTGGGTCCTCCCAGGTGTTCCCTCTACACCCTCCACAGCCCCTGCAGGCAGCCCACACCACAGGGGACTACCCTGCACCCCTGGCCATGTCCCGCAGGCAGCCATCCACCATGGGCATGCCCCCCAGCCAAGCCACATGTCACCTTGCACTCCTGATCACCAATGCATGACCTCCTCCACCCCCGCCCCCCCAGCAGTGCAGGGCACCTGCCAGCAGGCCCCCACTCATGTCCCCTTGCACCCCCACCCCCCAGCAGTACAGGGCACCTGCTAGCAGGCCCCCACTCATGTCCCCTTGCAACCCCACCCCCCAGCAGTGCAGGGCACCTGCCAACAGGCCCCCACTCATGTCCCATTGCACCCCACCCCCCAGCACTGAGGGGCACCTGCCAACAGGCCCTCATCCATGTCCCATTGCACCCCACCCCCCAGCACTGAGGGGCACCTGCCAGCAGGACCCCACTCATGTCCCCTTGCACCCCCACCCCCAGCAGTGCAGGGCATCTGCCAACAGGCCCCCACTCATATCCCATTGCACCCCCACCCCCCAGCAGTGCAGGGCACCTGCCAACAGGCCCCCATCCATGTCCCATTGCACCCCCACCCCCCAGCACTGAGGGGCACCTGCCAGCAGGCCCCCACTCATGTCCCCTTGCACCCCCACCCCCCAGCAGTGCAGGGCACCTGCCAACAGGCCCCCACTCATGTCCCATTGCACCCCACACACCTGCAGTGCAGGGCACCTGCCAACAGGCCCCCACTCATGTCCCACTCATGTCCCCTTGCACCCCCACCCCCCAGCACTGAGGGGCACCTGCCAGCAGGCCCCCACTCATGTCCCCTTGCACCCCCCACCCCCCAGCAGTGCAGGGCACCTGCCAACAGGCCCCCACTCATGTCCAATCATGTCCCCTTGCACCCCCACCCCCCAGCAGTGCACGGCACCTGCCAGCAGGCCCCCACTCATGTCACACTCATGTCCCCTTGCACCCCCACCCCCCAGCACTGAGGGGCACCTGCCAGCAGGCCCCCACTCATGTCCCCTTGCACCCCCACCCCCCAGCAGTGCAGGGCACCTGCCAACAGGCCCCCACTCATGTCCCATTGCACCCCACACACCTGCAGTGCAGGGCACCTGCCAACAGGCCCCCACTCATGTCCCACTCATGTCCCCTTGCACCCCCACCCCCCAGCACTGAGGGGCACCTGCCAGCAGGCCCCCACTCATGTCCCCTTGCACCCCCACCCCCCAGCAGTGCAGGGCACCTGCCAACAGGCCCCCACTCATGTCCCACTCATGTCCCCTTGCACCCCCACCCCCAGCAGTGCAGTGCACCTGCCAGCAGGCCCCCACTCATGTCCCCTTGCACCCCCACCCCCTAGCAGTGCAGGGCACCTGCCAGCAGGCCCCCACTCATGTCCCATTGCACCCCCAACCCCCAGCAGTGCAGGGCACCTGCCAACAGGCCCCCACTCATATCCCCTTGCACTCCCACCCCCCAGCAGTGCAGGGCACCTGCCAGCAGGCCCCCACTCATGTCCCATTGCACCCCCGGCCCCCAGCAGTGCAGGGCACCTGCCAACAGGCCCCCACTCATGGCCCACTCATGTCCCTTTGAACCCCACCCCCCAGCAGTGCAGGGCACCTGCCAGCAGGCCCCCACTCATGTCGCCTGCACCCCCACCCCCCAGCAGTGCAGGGCTCCTGACAACAGGCCCCCACTCATGTCCCACTCATGTCCCATTACACCCCCACCCCCAGCAGTGCAGGGTACCTGCCAATAGGCACCCACTCATGTCCCATTGCACCCCCACCCCCCAGCACTGAGGGGCACCTGCCAGCAGGCCCCCACTCATGTCCCCTTGCACCCCCACCCCCCAGCAGTGCAGGGCACCTGCCAACAGGCCCCCACTCATGTCCCACTCATGTCCCATTGCACCCCCACCCCTCAGCAGTGCAGGGCACCTGCCAGCAGGCCCCCACTCATGTCCCCTTGCACCCCCACCCCCCAGCAGTGCAGGGCACCTGCCAACAGGCCCCCACTCATGTCCCACTCATGTCCCCTTGCACCCCCACCCCCCAGCAGTGAAATGGCGATCTCATGACACAAAAAGTCAACTATGTACATCAACACATGTCCGCCACACAAAGGCAGGCGGTAGCGTCCCTGTGCTAACAAAAAGCCTGTATATACAGCTCTGATGAATGTCCATACTGTGGCCCTCTAGGACAAATGACGTGCAACTGGGTACGCGACAAACACAGACACCCGCTGTGTCAAAAATAGCGTGTATTGCGGGGGTGCGTGGGAAGTTTCACACGCAATTGTGCCTGAGCGAGAGAGGGTACGTGTAATTCAGGGGCTCGAGGGAAGTTTTACACGCGATTGTGCCTGGGTGAGTGGGGTACGTGTACTTCAGGGGCTCGCGGGAAGTTTTTCACTCGATTGTGCCTGGGTGAGCGGGGTACGTGTACTTCAGGGGCTTGCGGGAAGTTTTACATGCGATTGTGCCTGGATGAGCGGGGTACGTGTATTTCAGGGGCTCGCGGGAAGTTTTACACGCGATTGGGCCTGGGCGAGCGGGGTACGTGTATTACTGGGGTGGGTGGGAAAGTACAGGAGGCAAATGCGCGGAACGCCCACACGCACACACCAAAAAAGACACGGTAATCCGGAAACACGTACGCCAGCAGGAAGCAGGCATACGTGGAACTGCACAGCATAAAAGTGCGCGCAAACAACAAGCGAGCTCAGACGCCAGGATGAACATACCGTTCCTAGCAGCAGTGGGCGTGGGATACCGCAGGAGGAGGAGGAGGATAGTCAGGCCCAGAATGTTCACACCCAGAACCAGCCTTTTTGGCATGCCTGATGACCAGGTGTATGGGAGGTACAGGTTTCCACCTCACATAATACTCGACCTGGTCAGTGAGTGGGAGGATGACCTCACATCACCCACCCTCTGCTCCCAAGCACTCAGCCCCCTGGAGAAGGTCCTCAATGTACACCACGTTTTGGCCACCGGATCATTTCAGCGGACAAGCGCCATAGTGGGGGCGGTGTCACAGGCCACGGAGTCACGCTGCCTACACCAGGTCTTGGCCATCATGACTGCACGCCCATCAGTCCGCAGACACATATACCTGCCCAGGACACCTGCAGAAAGGCAGGCTGCTGTTCAGGATTTCTACGGGGTGGCACAATTCCCCAAAGTCCTAGGTGCCATTGATTGCACCCATGTGGCTCTACGTCCCCCCAGGGCATCAGAGCACATCTATAGAAAGCGCAAGCACTGGCATTCCATCAACGTCCAGGTAGTATGTGATGCCAAGGGAATCATCACCTCAGTATATGCCAACTATCCAGGGACCACCCCCGACAGTTTCATTTACAGAATGTGAACCCTAAACTGGGACATAGAAGCTGGGCGGCATGGCGATACATGGCTGCTCGGTGAGTATAAATGCCACAGCACATGCATGCATGTCAGATACTGAGTAATGCCACAACCATACTAATGATACCCATCACCACCCCCCTAGGGGACAATGCCTACCCTTTGAGCACCCACATGATGACGCTAATTCGGAACCCCACCACGCCACCCGAGGTAAGATACAACACAGCCCATATTGCAAACCGGGGCATAGTGGAGCGCACATTCGGAGTGCTCAAGTCACGCTTTCGCTCCCTTGACCATTCTGGCGGGCAGCTGTTATACGCTCCCCCAGTAGTGTGCAGGATCATAGTGGCAGCATGTGTCCTGCACAACCTTGCAACACGCCGGGGACTGCCGGTGGACATGGTGGTGCCCCCACATCCCCAACCACATGCACGCCCGCTGCGCATGGGAGGGGAAAGGGCACGGGGTGAGGCAGCTCGAACGCAGCTGGTGGCAAATTACTTCACTTACAATCACACCCCTGTGGAGTGCACACAGCCCTGGCACATACCATCTGACAATCAATGATGATGACTCAAATGACAGTCAACTGTCACTACCATACAAGCCTGAGATTGGTCACCTGGAAGTGTCACAACGTGTGCATACCTACCTACAGAAACACCACCAATGCTGTGTCCTCAAAAGACACATATGCTGCTAAATGCATTACCCCCTTGCAAAATACAACATGAGAACAGTGCCATGTCACCCAACCCCTCCCCAGCACCACCACCCAACACACCATGGCATGTCATGCTATGTGAGAGCAAACAAAGCAATCCCGAAAACCTGACACAAGTGTCACAAAGTACAGTGTCCCTAATGAAAACTGGCCACAAACAATATGCTCCCAGTAAGTAATGTTATCTTAGAAGCTCTCATAGACAGTGCAATCTTTCTCAAAAGGAAGTTACTTATTTTAGTGTTAAACAGAATGAAACCACTAACAAAACTAACTACTAAATTACAAAAAAGACTTTTCAATAAACAGAATGTCAACAAAAATAACTTCTTAAATATCTGTGGAGGTGAATGAAGTCACAACACGAGCACAGAACCATATTTCAATGAAAAAGCATACAAACAAAATCAAACAAACACAATTGCCATACATAGCAGTGGACAAGGGTATGAAAAACGTAATAATACCATTATGGAACAAGAAACGCTGCTCACAAAAATATACCCAGAAAACTCAGTATCATCTCTCCATCAGACTGAAACGAAACGTCCAGTTTACAAATGGCCAAGCACGTCAATGTGTAACATTGATAAAAAATCTTTCAAATCTTTATGCCAGTTCCTCAATCAATATGTAAAAGGCAAAGACAAATTCAAAATGAAACTTCTACAAAATATGGATACCTGTCCAGTGCAAACACACAGGTCTACAAGGATATTCATTAGCCTGCATTTCAGGACCTAATTGCAAAAGCACCTTCCATCATATCAAAATGATATCAACACATCATTCAACTATAAGAAATCTAGTCCATAAACTGTACTATGCTGAAAGTCCAGCTTCAGTATGAGACAATTTAAATAACAATCTTCTACATGGTACAGTCAAAGACCTACTCGAAGAAATAGAGCATATCCAGAGAAAATATTTTGGAAGTGAAAGCCACTTACAAAATGTAATAGCTTTACAACAGACTAGGAACAATTCCACAAATGGCAACCTTCTATTACACACATACAAAAAAGAAATACTCAAATTTAAACGTACATCTACTGAAGTACCAAACCATGTGTGTTTGTGTTGCCGCAAAACGCTTTATAAAACTAGCACAAAAACTGTAGACATAACATACAAAATAGAAGACAATGAAGATTCTGAATGGTTTGAATTAGCCCTCTACCTTATGGCAGAAAACAAATACGAAACAAATGATCAATTAATACTTTGCAGTTACTGCACTGCAAACTTAACAACAACCAAACTCCTTCACGTGCTATCACAAATTACTTAGAACTATTCCCACTACCAAAATCCTTGCAACAACTCAATTTATGCGAGAGCATCATAATTCAAGCAGTGCATCCATTTCAAGATATAATATGCCTTCAACTAAAAACAGCAACATTACCTCCATCAGAATTAGTGTAAGGTATTCGTGGCAAAGTAGTTTATTTACCATTAGATCTGAAAGAAAATTTACACACTCTAGGAGTGCAACGTCCAATAGAGCAATCTTTAATTGTCTTAGTAAATGATGTACCTACAAAAGACAAAAAAATTGGCAACAACTCGTAGACTTATATAAAGTTAGACAAGCCTTGCAAAATCTAAAAGACAACAATGTACAAAGAAATTAATATTGAAGAAAACCTGAGGGAAACGACTGAAATAATTCAAGAGTCAACAGAAACTGGTCAATTTGAACATCTAGATCCTGCTACAGTATCCAATATTTTAGACCATTATACAATGCATCCATTACACTCTAAAGACACCATAGATGATGCACTAGAAGCCTACCAAATGCGACACACCAAAGGATCACCAATCAGCATATGGGAAAAATGTATAGAAGCACATGCTTTTCCTCTACTCTTTCCTTCTGGGAAAGGAGGAAGGTATGATGATAGACCCAGTCAGATAACAGCATCAGAATACCACTTGTTACGGATGTATTCTGAAGATCCCAGATGTAGACAAAATGTGGAATAAATATTACACCTACTCTTTGAAAGTGAACTAGCAGCTCTATGCTACGGCGTTGCACACACATTGAAATCAGGTACCCACTTTCAAAATATGTCAGCTGTGCAATTACTACAAAAAGTGCAAGAAAAAGATGAAGTTTTACAATCAAACATTACAAATCTGTTAGCAAACATGCGTGGTACTAAAGAGTACTGGTTCCGACCTCATGGAGATGTATGTTGTATGATAAGAAACCTTGGCCCACCCACTTGTTTTGTTACATTAAGTTGTGCAGAATATGCATGGGAAGATTTACATGATTTCCTACGCATATCAAACAAAAACAAAACAAATATAGATATACTAACACCTGGAGAATTTGCTCTCTAGATCCAGTTAATTTTTCAAGAAATATTCTCATCATCGCTTCATTGCTATGCTACACTTTATTTGTAATAAAACTTTTGCTCCCCTCGGAGAAGTGCAACACTTCCTCTGGAGAAAACAATACCAAGCCAGTGGAGCACCATATATCCACATGCTTTTATGGATTAAAGATTCTCCCAAATTTGGTCAAGGCAATGATGCCACTGTTTTACAGTTTATTGAAAAATATGTCATTTGTGAAATTCCATCAGAAGCAACAAATAGTGATCTTCATGCATACATTTTACAATTTCAAAGACACAAATGTGGGAAATACTGTCTTCGCAAATACAAAAACAAAGGGAAATACTACACTAAATGCTGCTTTGGTTTCCCTAGACCAGTTACAGCAACAGGTCAAGTAAACAACTTCATGTCTTCAGTTAGACATAGTGTTAAAGGTAAATCACCTAAGAACACATATTACATAAAAAAGAACAGAAGAAGCAAAATGTATCAATGATTACAATGCAATCATTGCCCTCTTATGGAATGCAAACATAGATGTGCAGTACATTGCAGACAATTCCACTGCAGTTGCACGATATGTTACAGCCTTCTTAACCAAAGCAGAAAAAACAGAGCTTCAAGACCTCTGGGATGACCTATCATTGGACAAAACACTGTCTCAGAAATTGTATAGTTTAGGCATAAACATGCTCTCTCATAGAGAATGTGGCTGCTATGAAGCTGCAGATTGTTTAACCAGTACTGCTTTGTTTGGAAAATATGAAAATATAGTATGGCTAAGTCTTGGTCCTGCTCAATCTAGAATAAGAGTTCTCAAATCATAAGACGACATAGAAACAATAGCCAAAAATGATCCCAACAGCCAAGACATTTTGAAAAACAATTTACTGGACACATAATACCCAAGCAAGTGTTCCACTTTAGAAACCATGTGTCTATACCACATAGCTAAAACTGCACATAAACGCAGATGAAAATAAAGGTAGATACAGAGTGACAAATTGTGAAGGCAGCTTTGTGAAACTTACCAAATGACGCTTAATTAGTCATATCAAATTGTCACTAAAAACTCCTCAACATAAAGAACTATATTACATGTCCCTGCTACAACTTTTTAAACCATGGAGAAAAGAAGAAAAGTTACTAGATATCTATGACTCCTTAGAAGACGCTTTCAAAGCAAATGAAACCACTATAACCAATGTAAACTTTACACAGTAGAAAACAATGTTGCACAATGAACAGCAACACGAAGAAGAGCCCCATGTCCAACTAGATAAAGATATTCAAGACAGTAGTCAACCTTCTATAACAGGAAGCCAAGAACCACTGGGGCAGCCACTAATAGTAAATGAGGCAGAATTAGCTATGGCAGAAGTAGAAAACACCATGTGTCACTATGAAGAAGATACAGAAGACTTAACTGTACTGCAATCAAAAATAAACAATGAACAGCATAGTATTTTTCAAGAAGTAACAAAAGAATTTGCACATGGTGTACAACATGAAAATAATGAATGTGCCTGCCAAAATTACAAACCTATACTACTGTACGTCAGTGGTGAAGCTGGTTCTGGCAAAACATTCTTAATCAAAATCATCAGTAAGTTCCTTCAACAATTGACAAACAACAAACTGCCAGCTGTTGTAACTACCCCCGCATGTTTAGCTGCCTACAACATAGGTGGTGTCACTTTACACCTATTACTACTCCTTCCAGTAGAACACCTGAACAAATTAGAATATTACAAACTTTCTACAGAAGCTGCAATGGAACTACACAGACTGTTAAAACAAATGAAAATGCTACTAATAGATGAAGTGAGCATGGTCTCCAACCTAATGTTGGCATTGATTCACCTCAGTTACAAGAAGTACTCAAAACAAACTACGAAGAGCTCTTTGGAGGAAAACACATTATTGTTTTCGGAGCTCTTCTTCAATTGACACCGGTGAAAGGTGAACCTATTTTTAAAACCTTAGGATACAAACTCTGCCATAAAACTGTTGGCAGCATAGGAAATGTCAACCTTTGGCAACATTTCCAATACAGAGAATTAACAGAAAACATGTGCCAGTCTGCAGATGTCACATACGCCAATATTTCAAAATGTATTAGAATTGGTGTACTATCTCAAGAAGCACAATCAATATTAAAAACCCGGCACATCCATGCACTCTATAGCCATAACTCATGTGCTACTGATGTCATGGAAAAATTAGCACACAAAAATGTCAATTGTATGTCCTTGATGGCAACTCTTGCAAGCTGTTCAAAATTCAATGAAACAATGTTGAAATAAGAAATGCAACCAATAATTGAAATTTGCTCCACAGACAAACTGGACGTACATGGTATGACACTATCCATGTGTCAACAAGCCACAACAAGACTAAATACCTTATAAAACTCTCCAACACAGCTGGTTTGGAGAAAATATTAAAATGATCTTTAAACTGTAGAGTAATGCTTAAACGTAACCTTGACGTGAAGCAAGGACTAGTTAATGGAGCACTTGGTACAGTTGTTGGCTTTCAAACATACCCACGTGACAACAACATTCAGTTTGTCAATACTATCAGAAGTAAATAAAATAGGACGCTTAACAGCTCGATTCCTTCTTTTCAAAGACATGTATGTACGCAGAGAACAATTTTCTCTAACTCTAGCATACGCAGTCACCATTCACAAAGCACAAGGTCTTTCCCTAGATAAAGCATTAATAGATATTGGGAACACAGTCTTTAAAGAAGGCATGAGCTACGTAGCACTATCACGCTTACATACACTTGATGGTCTATTTCTAATCAACTTTGATGCAAGTAAAGTAAATGCATTAGTACAATAGACTATGTTCACTGTATACCCCCATCTAAAAACCTATCCTGTTACACAAAAAACAAAGCGTTGTAAAAGAAAACTACTTCAGAAAACAGAAATGCAACAGGATCTTACTGCAAATCCTCCAAAGAGAATAAAAGAAGCTAAGGGCCTCATTACGACCCTGGCGGTAAGGGGTTAACACCAGCGTTAGCTGCGCCGACCCCTTACCGCCAAATACGAGGTCCCTTAGCGCCATGGCGCTTTTAACACCTGCTTTTAGCAGGTGTTAAAATCCATGGCGCTAAGGGACCATGGAGTTAATTACGCCACTGTAATTTACGGTGGCGTAATTAACGCCTTCCCCACTCCCATTATGCCCTATGGGGCAAAAATGGGAATGGGGAAGGGTAAATGGGGATTGGGGACTTACCGCCCCGCCGACCTCGGAATGGGGCGGTAAGTCCGCCAACCACCATGGCTTAAACGTAGTTTACGCCATGGTGGTAAAGTCACGGCCCAGGCGGTAACTTACCGCCTGGGTCGTAATGAGGCCCTAATACTTCATCAATTACTACAATCAAAGAAGAATCTACTACTCAAAGTAACTCAGGTACTTCTTCAAAGAAGCAACACTCACTCCAAAGAAATTACTTGAACACAGAACTATCTGGTCCATTCAAATTTTCAAATATAACTGGTGTAAATTGCTACGCAAATGTAGCAATAAATATTCTATTACAATTGCCACCAATTGTTGACAACATTTACTTATACAATACAGAACAATTGTGTTTGCAAATGTGAGTCCTTTATAGAAATGCAAGCAACAATCCTGACAACACATACAGTGTTCATGGAATAAGACACGAATTGGACTACTGTGCTGGAATGGTGAAATTCACTATAAACTCAGAAGAAGATCCACAAGAATTTCTAATGTACTTACTACAAGTACTGGAAAACAAAAACATACCTATAAATGAAATCTTCCAGATTTCATACATGTGGAAATATACATGCACTCTTTGCAACAATGTGGCACAGGAACAAATCCCTAATGAACGCTTCGTGTATGTATCCATACCTAACTGTGAATCCATTCCATTTCAGCAACTTGTACAAAATGCAAACCATGGCAGATTATGTACTACCTGCAATTCAGATAACCTTACAAATACAAACACATAGTAAATACGTAATACTAATGCTTCTACATTACAATGCAGATGCTACCAAAAACAACTGCATGCTGACTGGATTCACACATGATCAAGTATCACTTGGTAAGAAAACCTTCACAACAATAGGTATAATCTATCACACAGGAGCCATAACCAATGCAGGTCACTACACTGCATATATAAAAAAAAATTGTGGATGGTTTGAATGTAATGATAGTACCATTACTCTAAAGCAGAGATTACCAGCAAATCTTATAAATGCGTATTTAATATTCTTAAACCAAAATTTAATAACTAATCTGTGCATAAACCTTAATAAAACTTCAATTAGAAAACTGTAAACAGTTAGAATACGCCAACAGGTATCTAACTGCCCCAAGATTTTGCAACAACCAAACAGATAAATCAATACCACTAATAACTAATCTGTGCATAAACATTAATAAAACTTCAATTAGAAAACTATAAACAGTTAGAATACGCCAACAGGTATCTAACTGACCCAAGATTCTGCAACAACCAAACAGATAAATCAATACCACTAAATTATAAAAAGAAATAAACATTTAGAATACGCCAACAGGTATCTAACTGCACAAAGATTTTGCAACAACCAAACAAATAAATCAATACCACTATAATATAACAAGACATAAACAGTTAGAATACGCCAACAGATATCTAACTGCCCCAAAAATCTGCAACAACCCAACAGAGAAATGACCAACTTGAGAATATAAATAAAAAACTATAACCAGTTAAAATTCGACAACAGGTATCTAACAATCTGCAACAAGCCAACAGATAGAAGATCAGCCAGAAACAAGAAGTAAACACTGAAAACAAAGAAATAAATGTACTGTACCATAACAAAAAAAGGTTTTTTTAATCCAACATGGATTTTCTTTCCCACATACCCAATGATTTAAGAAACAAACACAGAAACTCTGAGAAAATTGCACAGTACACTGGTTTTTAAACTACTAAATATGAGGGCCGCAATAAAGCAGAAATGTCTATTATGCAATGCAATAAGTCTTTATAAACTACCTACACTAACATGATCTTTTCTTTTATCACAGAAATTGAAAAAGAATATCTGCTCCAGTTACCCAAATCATGAAAAAATATATCCAATCAAAAAATCAAACAGTAAGTATATTATAATAGAACTCACAAATACTGCTCTATAACACAACCATTGAAGCAAACATCTAACCATACACCACAATACAAAATGTTTACTTCCATGGATATGTTATACTGCAGTGCTTGTTACCAAACTCTACAATCTTAATTACATGACATAGCCAAAACTTCACATACAAACTATACAAAGCAAAGAGTACACAAGCTGTAGATTTGGCCTACGGCCTTCAGCCATGCACCCAAGACTCTAGGCCCTGGCCACAACCAATGCAGCATATCACACCCATAGATCACACCCATAGAATCCAACATTTTAACTGGCTATATGGGCTACTTCATTTTTTATGCCGGCGGACAGCTGCGGTGACTGCGGACATAGCAAACACATCAGGATACCTGCCACCTAAACAAATACAGCATTTGACCCATCTCTTATTCAACCAGACTCCTCAAGCACTCTTACACACCAGCACACTCCCCAAAGTTGTATTTCTCCCCTGTTCATCGCCACGCTGTCCGTGGATGTCCGCGGATCCAAGATGGCAGGTGCATAAAAACAATACGATGCACCTGACGCTTCATTCTAGCCAATCACTGAATACATCGCATGTCTGCAGACATGACACAAGCTGATTAACCAATCGGTGCCCTGTCCGCGGAGCGAACAGGGAAGTGTGTCCGCAGAGCAGACATAGATATCACTAATTGTTTGTGACCTACTTTTTGGTTGTTTTAAAAAAAACTACTGGACGGATTTTCACCAAATTAACAAAAGCACGCTTTCAGGACCAAGCCGCTGCTCCTGCCGCAAATTTGGCTGTAGGCGTGAGCAAAGTTTTTTCCCCATTCAGTCTATGAGAAAAAGGACATTTTGGGACCCCCATATAACTTTGCCCCCCCCCCTTGACCAAACCTCACCAGACTTTGCAAAACAATTCAGAGTGGGCCATATACTTTTTATGCAAGGTTTGGTGAGGATTCATCCAGGGAGAGCGAAATTATAAGCCGACCAAAAAGTGCTCTTCCTATGGGATTAGCAACTTAACCATAACTACACGGCCACTACCGTGGGCTGAGTAATATATATGTATATATATTCACTAAAAAAAACTTTGTTAAGGGGACGTTATGGTTAAGTTGAGCTACTAAAAACCTGTGAAATTCACTAAAAAAACTTTATAAATGTGACATTATGGTTCAAAGTAAAACCGAAAAACCCCTGAAGTTCGCCAGTTATGGTAGGCTAAGCAACCATAACTACCCGCACCACTGTGCACTGCTAACACTACCACCCAGGACATGAAAGATGGCATCAACGCCTGAAACAATAACCATGCATTCAATGACCATGTAGAATGAAATGGATTATACCATAACACAAAAAGGTATGCCTCCAACATAATTACCTCACAAAACTGTGCAACCAGGAGTGACAGTAGACGCACACAGTACAACAAAGAGAAATTACAACAAAATAGTAAGTGAACTTCATTTTTCTTATATGTGTGTGTAATTTTTTTGTATGAGACGCAGAAAAAGTAATGTACTTCTGTGGTTTTGACACATAAATGTGCAGTACTTTGGAGTGGCTGGAGGATAATTTTCCGCATGGGGAAATGTCGGAAGATAGCGATATAGTTTTTTTTAACAGACCAGGTTAAAAAAAAAAAAAAGGCCAACAAACGACAGACAGGAATATAGGCTGAAAAGGATGGAATTGAAAAAGGACATACTAAATGACAATTTTAACATTTTAAGGGAATTTGTGGAGGAATTTGCTAGAGGAAAAATACGATATCACTGTCCCACCTGTACCTGCCCCCCTTCTCCATTTCCTAGTGAACCATCCCCAAACCTTGAAGAAGAAAAGAAACGTTTTGATGAAACTTCCATCCCTTCATCCCGTCACAAATCATCCCCTCAGAACCAGCCCGTATTAAACCCTAATTCCCCTATATTTTTTTCAATATCTGCTTCCCCCAGTATTTCTTTTGATTGATGTGTGTGTGTGTATTGGACATTGTTTTATGTGAGTTGTAGTGGAAGGGTGTGAGGCAAAACATTTTTTTTAAAAAGAGTTAAAATGTTCACAGATAGCGCGCCTGTTCGAGCTGGCTGTAAACAATATAATATGGATGTTCTAACGGCAATACACCTACCCCTACCAATGGCATCCAAGATGGAACGGATCTTAGAACGCACCATGTGGTCAAGTTGTGCGTAAATGAACAGAATCGGGCGTCCTAAGGAGATTATACCTCTCCGTACTGCTCACAAACAAGAAAAAGAATGTTCTTAGAACACACCAGGTGTCCGGGATGCCTGTAAATGAACAAAATGGGAGGGTCCTAAGGACACTATACCTGTCCATACCATCCGCAGCCAAGATGGAACTGTCCGTAGAACAGGCGCGGTGGCCGGCACGTCCGTAGGCAAACAAAATGGAGGTGTCCTAAAGACTCGGTATCTGGCCGTACAGTCAGCAGATCATGTACGCACATGCGCACTACACCGATAAGTACTGCGAACAGCGCGCCTGTCCGTAACTGTCCATGTCACTTGTGTCGCACTTTTAATTACTTTCAGGACCTGAACACTGTCCGTTACTCTGCATTTGCTGTCCAGCGGGCATGCATTTCCTTCGCGGATGTGTTTAGGACGTCATCATGTGACCGCCCCCACGCTGAGCGTGTGGAATAATTTGCGCAGTTTGTTTGCTTCCGCAACATTTCAAAAGAACTTATGTAAACATGGTAAATTATTTTACAGTATAAAATCACCATTTCACATGTCCCATACAATGGCCCTACCTTTGAATGTAGAGTTTGGAATTTTTGCAACACTTTTGAGTGATCAATAATGTCACGAGCCGCACCCCACCACCCCTATAAATGGCCACAGCCCCAAGCTCATCTTCATTGTGCTTCTGGCTATAGCAGATTCACTTGTGCTGCCTTTACAGATGTAGCAAACTTTAGCCGACTAATCCTTATGGCATCCATGGCTACTGTTGCTTCATTAGCCTCAGCACCACCCCCAAACCCTCAACCGTCACCTCCTCCCCAAGGGCCTGCAGAGGGAAATACGGGTGAGGATGTAGAGAGCAAGGAAGAAGAGGAAAAATAGAATGAGGTGGAGGAACTCCGCACTACAAGCACTCGCCGGGAGTCGTGGCTGTGCCGGTTGTTTTCCGTTTTTGGGAACGTACCAAAAGCATGTGCGAACCTGGTCAGGTGTAACCAGTGCCTGTTGGTGCTGAGTCGCGGGAGTCCTGGTGCGTACAGCTTTGGTATGACAACCATGAAGCGACACTTAACTTCGTTTCACAGTGCGGACATTCACAAGGTGGTACCATGTGAAGAACGTAGTAGATTGAGTTCCTCCACAGCATCCTCTGTGTCCGATCCTCTCACCACAAGAGACACTACTGTGGGGGAGCACATCCCTCCAAATGCCTCACAAGCCATTCGCCATGCTGTTGACCCTTACCTTTCGAGGGTCACAATATTGTGTATGTACTGCGACGCAGTACTCTGCAGGGGGGGGGAGTGCTTTTGAGGCTATGGTCACAGAGGACCAGAAGAACTGCGCCCTACCTAAGTAAAGGCCACCCCACATCTTTCTCTCTCCACCTGCCCTTTCTTATCCCTGTGGTTGGTGTCCCTTCCTTACCCTCCTTTGCCCTCCTCTACTAGTGTGTCGTATGCTGAAAAACAATAAACTGGAAAACAACATAAATTACAAAAAAGGCTCTTTTCAGAGCCGCTTTCTCAGTTTAACAGTAGAACTATCAACTGACGGTTGTAGGCCCCCGCGCATTTCTCAAAAAGTCAGCGGACAGTCATAGGACACACAAAAATGGAGGGTGCAAGCGGAGCAAAACCAAAGCCCTTTTCGCTGGGAGTAAGTGGTGGCTCTGAAAAGAGCCTTTCGGTGGTGTTTTGTGTGTTTCGAAAACTATGGATTGGAAAAAATGAATTGCCAAATAGGTGACTATGAATCCAAAAAAGGTTGCGATGCATTTTGTACATTTTGAAGAAAAATCTGATTGCCAGCATATGTGAGATGGACTCCATCTCTGCGAAAAATGAAAGTGCTGCGAAACAAAATGTTTTCATTGTGGAATGAGGACATGCCAACATCTCTTAGAATGGCACAAACAGCCTTGTTAACATTGCGCCTCGCTTTCTCCATTTGTGGACCAAATGCAGAAGAATGCAGCCATCTTTGTCGTTGTGCAATACGGGAAAAAGTATTTGGTCCATGACCTTTGCAAGGCCTTCCTTCATTGCAAATTGCAAAGAAATTCCAGAGACATGGCCTAAACTGTTTCCTCCACAATGAATGATATTTATATCAGGATGAAGTTCTGTCTTTAAAGAAGCACAGAGAGGTACCAAGTCCAGCCACCTCATTCCACGCACGCCATGCCCGTACACTTCCACATGAGGAAATCCAAGATCTGCAGATAGACCGCAACTTTCTGCATGGACCATCAACCAATGTATCCATGAGTCTCTCAAAATCTAAATAATCTGTTTTTGAGCACGCAGAGCCATGGCTGGCTGGTGTCCTGTCAGGGAGAAGACGTTTGCAGTAAATTTCTCCGTTCAGAACACACCCAATGAACTTTACAGACCAATCCCGCACATTCTCATTTGCATGTGTCTCCTCCCCAGAATCCCTGTTGGTAATACACGCTGTCTGCAGACTACCGCCATGTCCGCGGACACGTAGAGGATCAGAGCGTGACGACTGTACATTTAAATATTATTCCCCTTTTCCCCTTTAAGGTGGGCTCTGAAAAGAGCATTTTTTTTGTTTTTTGGGCAGATGCCTTACAGACACCTGTTATTTTGTATTTTTTAAATATCTTTTCTTCTTACTTTACTCCTACAATCATTACAGAACCTTCTCCAAAGCAAGACATACATTCCAAAAGAACATGGCATTTCCCAAAGAAGATAACGCAACCCCATCTGCTTCAAAATAAGCTGCATTACTGGGAACAATGTTTTCGTGGCTGCAGAAAAACATACCAGCTCGTAACATGAAAGCATGCATGCCGCGATTGATGTTACACCTCCCAATAGTTTGATCAGGACAGAAAACAGAACTGTTGTCCCATTTTCCTCTAGGGAGTAACCCAGAAAAAATTACTTTCGCAGTTGGAAACATGTTAATGACTGCTTGCACCAACTGTTCCAAATCTTCCAACAAAGTACGTGAACTCAAATGGCAAGCACCGTAGTGCAAAAGTACCACATGGGTAGTGGTCGTCCTACGCATGTCTCTGCAAACTTGGAGAATTGCTGCAACATTGCGATCACTCTCAGCGCGCCACACAACCTCCACTCCTCTCACATCGAAATTGTGCGCAACTTGCCTACTTTCGGAATAGTGCTGTAAATCATGCACAAAAATATCTCCAAGGACCAAAACCCTGACTCTCTCCACCTCTGCCATCTTCCGTATATGCACCGTCTTTCGACACAAAAGAACAATGTGAACATCTGATTGGCTGATGCCTACAGTCCCCTTTCCATGCTGGATTTGCTGTAGAACCCCGTATGTCACACGCCCTACCCGCAGACAAGTGCTGTCTACGTGCGGCACGTAACTCTTGCCAGTCCTTCTACCCTTTCGACATCACTCGCGAATCCATTCCCTCATTGGACACAGCTAAGCAGTCACACAACATCCACCAATCACATGCACCATCTCTACATCTAACTCCGTCAAAGAAATTTCGCACTTCAAATGTCCTATTGATCACTCTGAATGCAAGTCGCATATCTTTACAAAGAACCTACTTCAAAAACTACTGTGCAAGTGTCGCGGTTTTCTACGTACAGCTCCATGCATGCGCAAATGCATGAGTATAAAGTACAGGTATGTATATTTTAATCAGAGAACATGTGCAACCATTATGTGCAAGACTTCCGATTTTTCATTCACAAACCGCACTACTTCTTACTGTCTCCCGCATAACCTATACATACGTAACAACACTCCTTAGTTAGCGTGAAACTCGATTTTCCATTAGAAAATGTCACAATTTTTCACTGTGTACCGCCTACATTAATGTTATTTTCAATCCGATCGTATGAGAAAAATAAACGCTTCTGATTGCTGTGAGCCTCCCGATTTTTTCGGATTCGTACTTATAATATAAAAAGTAGTGAATGTTTTCCCATCTACTACAATGACCTATCACTTACAAACCTCTCTGCTATGGACAACACAGCTTAACAAAAACAAGGCATTTTCAAAAACTAAAAATTGTACTCATTTGCGAATCACGTTCAACTAACATACTGCAAATAACATACAAAGACAGTACATAGTGTAGTGAAATGAACGCATACACTCTGTTGAGATGTCAAAGGAGAATACTCCGACGAAAGATGCAAAATTAACATGCACAGTAACATCACTTCTTTAAAGACACAAAGTTACTAACAACTTCTTTTTACAATCGCAGTGAAGACTGCTCCCCTGAAATCAACAGCATCTACACTGCAAATGACATATCCGAAGAAACCTGGTAAATCCACAAAAAAAAGTAAGTACAGTACTACCTTTATATTCATACTACTCCTCAAAGAGACTGTGTGGGTTATTTATTTAATTTGTGCATGAAAACAAACATTGATTTCTGAACCATTCTACCCACAAATCCCCATTTATTGAACAAAGAATAATAGGCAGAGTGGCTCACAAATCCCTTTGTTCTTGGAACTCAAATAACATACAGAAGCCTTAGAATGTTAGTACTAGAAAATAAATAGCTGTTTCAATTTTATACCATTAAGTTTACTATTAATGCTTCTCCTCACCACTATCTCACTTTGTACTCTCATCTGAAGCACAGTGTAGTAGTATACAAACAGAAAATTAGGCTCCCCAACTCATTATAACAGGCCAATGCACATTCACACACCACCACAAACAGCTTCCCCATCAAACTCATACACTCATCCACACAGCACACATACATTGTACAACAGACCAAACCATGCCTTCTTTTTTTCAACAGACCCCAAAGAATGCCTACCAAAAAGCAAGTCCGTAGAAAGGAACGCAGAAATAGAGCAAATTAAAATAAAAGTGTCCAAAGTAAGCATCCATCTGTAGCAGAGTTTGTAGAGAACGCTGGAACAAAACACCTAATACAGTCGTTTAGCGAAACAAAGGAAGCTTCAACTACCGAAACTGTACCTCCTCTATCAAAATGTGGCACGAAACACAAAACACTTCACAAAAAATCGGCTACCAGTACTGCTAACAATGCTCCTATTAATCTTGATATAGTAACAAGAACCCATAGTAAAAAAAGTATTTTAGCAAAAATGTTTCACCACAGAGTCCTTCAGAATCTAATAAGAAGAGGACCGAAATCATCCTCAACCCTAAAACCTACCGTAGAAAATTAATCCTACAATCTCTCGTAGAAAGTGCAATCCTTCTCAAAAGGAAGTTGTTTATATTAGTGTTAAATCGGATGAAACCACTAACAAAACTAAGTACTAAACTACAAAAGAAACTTGTCAATAAACGGAATGTGAACAAAAATAACTTCTTAAATATTTGTGGAAGTGAATTGAGTCACACAACAACCACAGAACCATATTTTAATGAAGAAGCATAAAAACATAATCAAACAAACACAATTGCCATCCCTAGCAGTGGACGAGGGTATGCAAAAATCAATAATACCATCATGGAACAAGAAACACTGCTTACAAAAGTATCCCCTAAAAACTCAGAATGACCTCTCGATTCAAATGAACCAGACCTTCCAGTGTACAAATTGCCATGCACGCCAATGTGTGGCATTCCTAACAAAACATTCAGTTCCTCAATCAGTATGTGAAAGGTAAAGACAAAATTAAAATGAAAGTGCTGCAAAATATGGATATCTATCCAGTGCGCAGTACACAGGACTACAAGGACATTCATTAGCCTGCATTTCAGGACCTATTTGCAAAAGCACCTTCCATGATATCAAAAGGATATCAATACATCATTCAAATGTAAGAAATCTAGTGTATAAAATGTACTATGCTAAAAGCCCAGCTTTAGAATTAGCCAATTTAAATAACACTCTTCTGCATGGTACACCCAAATACCTACAACAAGAAATCGACCGTATCCAGAGAAAATATTTTGGAAGTGAAAGCCACTTACAAAATGCAATAGTTTTAGAAGAGACTAGCAACAATTCTGCACATAGCAACCTTCTATTACACACATACAAAAAAGAAATACTAAAATTTAAAAGTGCATCAGCTGATCTACCAAACCTTGTGTGTGTGTGTTGCCGCAGAACGTTTTACAAAAGAAACACAAAAAATATAGACATATCATACAAAATAGAAGACAATTAAGATTCCAAATGGTTTGAATTAGCTCTCTACCTTGCAGCAGAAAACAAATACCAAATAAGTGAATCTCTAATATGTTGCAGTTACTGCACTACAAAACTGGACAACAACCAAACCCCTTCACGCGATATTACAAATCATTTGGAATTGTTCCCACTACCAAAACCCCTGCAACAACTCAATTTATATGAGAGCATCATAATTCAAACAGTTCACCCATTTCAAGCAATTATACGCCTTCAACCAAAAACAGCAAAGTGTGCTGCTGAGTGTGCCTGCAGACTTTGGACTTTGGACCCTGAGTTTTTCCACTGAGTCTTTCTACATTTGGAACTTCCTGTGGAACTTCCTGTGCTTGCTTAAAAACCCATTTCACCCGCAGAGCGGCTGCCGAGTGTGCTGCTGAGTGTGCCTGCAGACTTTGGCAGACCTTGGCGGGACTGCGCGGGGTAACACAGAGGCGGAGTTTCTGCCCCAATCCGCCCGCTTCTGCCCAAGTCCACGATCAACTTGGCACCACTGGATTCGTTCCAAGATGGAGGCTCATCTACCCGACTGTAACACTCCAGAACCAGGACCTAAGGTAAACTTCTTGAGCGACATCAGAAGTCTCGGCCTGGCACCCCCTCCGTTGCAACATCCCGCTGCAGCTGAAATTTCCCTTCCCACCTTCCCCCTTTTCCGAAACACCGCTTTACTTTCCTCTCCCTCCCTTCCCACCCCTCCCCCCTTCCTTCCACTCCTTCCATGCCCACCCTTCCCATTCCCGTACCCGCTTTCCGCACCCCGTCCCTACCTCATACTTCCCTTCATGCTGTTTCATCTGGCTGCTATTCGGCATGACCAGAGGAGGAGGGGGACTTGCCGCCCCATCGCACCCTCCACATACGGAGGGAGGCTCCCGTGCGCGGACCACCCGCGAAGAAGTGGGGTGAGAAACTGGCAGCCACCAAACGGGCCATAAAATGTGTTGCTTCTCGGGGCTTGCTCGACTTGCCCCTGCAACCTACAGACCCGGCGAGAAAGCTGATGATGACGCTGGCTCCCTCAATGGTGTGCGGGGAGGTGGTTTGCCCTGACTCCTCCACCTGCACTCCTCACTGCTCGAGTGATGGAGCTGGCCACACCCCAAGCCTGTTTGAGCCGCCCGGCAATACCGCAACAGAAGATCACCGGCCTCCCACCATCGCTCGAGAAGAGATGGGGAAGCGGACTCATCCGCTAGCACTGGGGAACGCGGCAACCAGTTCAAATAGCGATTATGGTGATGCGACCCCTTTCTTCCAAGGCGACTTGAACTTAGTTGCAAACCACACTGCAATTTCTCAAGACACAGATGTAATTGAAACTGCAGTTGTAAATTTCTCATCTGTTCAAACGCACACTCAACCTACTCATCTGAAAAAAACACTCTTTACCATCGAAACCCACCATATTCCTAACCGGAACGTCCTGATGAGTCCAAAAGAGACTCTCCACCCTTCAGAGCTGGGAAAAAACACTAACGAGTGCATGATGAATCTGATACCTTTCCCTAATTTGGAATCTCATTCATCTGGTGCAGACACTTTTAACAGAGAGGAGGTTGCACTGACAGAGCCCAGAAGCTCTGGGAGTCCCTCCTTTAATACACCACCCGGGGAAACATCCCAAGCAGCCCAGGCAATGGCAGTTCGGCAAGCCTTATCCGCCCAACTCATAAATCCAGACAAAAAACTGTCAGTTGGGGATGAACAGAATTCAACAATTAAAATGTACATTAAACACCACCATCTTAAGAGCAATAAGCATAGAAAGAGACAAACCACGAAACCCATGGTTCCGCAAAACAAATAAATGGGCCCTAAGAAACATCCTGCTAAATTTCTTAGAGTGGCAGCCCTGGACGACTTCTTTAAGAAAAAATTAGAGAGTCGGTGGACCCCCCCAAGATGAACTTTCCGATACTGAAATCCTGGACAGCCTAATGCAGCAAGAGTCATCTGCTACCCATCCAAACCCATTGTCAGGGTGCCACTCTAAAACATCCCAGGCAGTGCAATCACAATCGCCGACATTGGCGGCGAAAGGCTTTCCCGTGGTAAGATGGCATTGTACTCCTAAACCTACACCAACAATGGAAACGGTCAACCAGTCGTCTGACTTATTTTCTGATGCTGATGTAGCTCCATCAAACAAAGAAGATGAGGGGCTGAACATCAAACCCCTAAAAGAAAGCCAAACCCCAGTTTTTGCCGAGACTAGTGCAAACTCGATCTACTTTGGTAATGACCGAAGGAGCACGCCCGATGCTGGCCTGAAGGGACCGGCCTTGGCCGTACCTCTGAAACCTTTTGTGTCGGATCAAGTAGCCACAAAGTCCCCGACACCCAAGAAAAAAAGCCCTGTTGCAGTAAAAATCAGCGGACCAAACAGCTGCTCCAACTGTCCTTGTACTCCAACACAAGTGTGAAGACTGAGTGAGGGTGACCACATTGCACCGCAATTGACACCCCAGCAAAAAAAGGCGGATTTGCTGTCTATTATGTCCACGGTGACGATCGCGCTTGCTCCCTTTAGCAAGCTCTACGAGAGCATCAACGACACTCTACGATATCATAAGTCATTAATAGCGTTGATGCAGACAAAGTTGAACTATCTTGAAGGCTTCATCGTTGGAAACTATGGCAGCTTGACTACATGAATAGACCAATCACTCAAACTGGCCCTCTCTAGAACCTCGTCACTCGCGCATGGCATACGGAGGGAACAAGATAGCAGAGTGTCAAACTCTACCCAAACAAACCCAGAGCTTTTTCCATCAGCAGTTCAGGAGCAACACAATGTTGTAGTTCTTCAAACACGCAATAATAGCGTCTTCAAACCCGAACGTTTGACGGATCCTCTTGATGCAATAATTGCGATAATAGATGAAGATAACAAGACCGACCACGAGGACAATCGAACTACAACTACCATTGGGCCAAACCCTCTCACGACAAACCCTTTCTCCTACACAAAACCGGCAGGCCACCAGAAGATGATCATCAACAGACCAAATACAATCCCGAAGGTTTTTTCCTATGGCATTTTTAACCAGCAACAGACTGCAGTACATTTTGGTACAAAGAAAAATCTAAAAAAACTGACGTTACAATGTTCTCAAACAGCAAAGAGCAAGAACAAGCGGGTGGAACGAACCCGAGACATAACTTCTAAGCTTCAAGCTACGAGAGCATCAACAACACTTTACGAGATCAGAAGTCATTAATAGCGTTGATGCAGACAAAGTTGAACTATCTTGAAGGCTTCATCGTTGGAAACTATGGCAGCTTGACTACACGAATAGACCAATCACTCAAATTGGCCCTCTCTAGAACCCCGTCACTCGCGCATGGCATACGGAGGGAACAAGACAGCAGAGTGTCAAACTCTACCCAAACAAACCCAGAGCTTTTTCCATCAGCAGTTCAGGAGCAACACAATGTTGTAGTTCTTCAAACACGCAATAATAGCGTCTTCGAACCCGAACGTTTGACGGATCCTCTTGATGCAATAATTGCGATAATAGATGAAGATAACAAGACCAACCACGAGGACAATCGAACTACAACTACCATTGGACCAAACCCTCTCACGACAAACCCTTTCTCCTACACAAAACCGGCAGGCCACCAGAAGATGATCATCAACGGACCAAATACAATCCCGAAGGTTTTTTCCTATGGCATTTTTAACCAGCAACAGACTGCAGTACATTTTGGTACAAAGAAAAATCTAAAAAAAACTGTGACGTTACAATGTTCTCAAACAGCAAAGAGCAAGAACAAGCAGGTGGAACGAACCCGAGACATAACTTCTAAGCTTCAAGTGGAAAACCCTGTCTTGCTGAACCATCAACTGATCACAATAAACGGAATTGGAGGAGGTGCAAAACCCAGTAATGATCATAGAGGATCAATCTGACTGAAGTTTGATAACCATTGATGAAACCGGTTTCGAACCTAGCACTAAAAAAACTTTAAAGCGGAAAGTCGATGAAGTGCTTACCTCACCAGACAAACGAGAACCGCCAATTAAACTATTACTGCATGACCAATCTTCAGTGGAATCGCTGTTACCAAAAAAAAAACTCAAAAAAACAAGGCCACTCTACAGAAACCTTAACGAACTGGATAGTAAATAAAAAAATCGGCATTCTAGCCGTCAAAACATCAAACACCTCCAGTCGAAGAAACAGATCTCAGTCCGTGAATCTATGCCCCTGCAATTCCGAGAGGACAACTGACCAGAAAGGTTTCACACACAGTGTGCGAAACAAACCCAGAGATAGACCTCAACCTCTCTCCCAGAACCATCGTGCAGCAACGATCATCAAAAACTCGATAAGGCAAGAGAGAGACAAGGACTCAAAGGCCCGAACAAAACAAATCGTAAGTGAGTGTATTATCAGGTTGAAAAGGATTAACTCTAAGGCCGGAGGAGAAGTACTTAATAGAAAACAACATTCTGAAAGTACTGGCCCAAATTCCAAGTCTAAGAAAAATTTGGAATAGTGACTTATGGATGGTGGAACCCAGTACATCAGGAAGAAGGGACTACTCATATATTCATCTAAATTCAAAATCATTAAGGTTCAACTGATGAAAGAAACGGAATCCCTGCTGATCCTTGGTTATGAACTAACAGAAATAAATAGTTTGAACAATCAAACTGAACCATCGATACGACCAGTCGTGGACTTCAGAGAACCAATAACTACAACTGGTACCTCTCGCATCCGTACACCAGCAGGATGGACCATCTACGTCCGTCCCATAACAATCGACCTAACGAGAAACCAAGAGAACGCACAGCCTCAGCAGTGGACCCCGATGCTCCAAACAATCGATCCAGTAGACAGTTAATGTCTGACCGATCTCCAGCCCAGGTGCAGAGAAGATTACATCAACCACAGAAATCTGCACCACTGAATATCTGGGAAAAAACAGAAGGCCTTGGACCTACCGCAACAGGAAAGACTAGCAACTATCAATTGAAGATGGAACCAACTCACTAGACACATGGAAAAAGGAAAACAGATCCAAAACAGACCTAAGTAACCGCTTAAAACTAGGAAGCTGGAACACGAATGGCTTTGACCACCTAACCAAAATTACGGACGTCAATTTAGGCCACTTCGATATCCTGTGTTTGCAGGAGATTTGGCTGACAACTAAACCCCAACTGGATGGGCATGAAATAATTTGTCCGCAGCACAAAAAGGGGCGATCGGTCGACCATCAGCGGGGCTTATCACGGCACTTAGATCGGGATCCGGGTTTGACGTGTCCAAAGTTCTGGTCTCACCTAACTGGGTCCAGGTGATGATTCTAAACCGTACACTCACCCAGGAATCCTCCCAGACCCCTAATGAGGGGAAAACCCTTCTATTCAGCATATATTGGAACCCAGACATAACATCTAACGAGGAATTTGAAACCGTCCTATCAAACCTGTTCGACGAAGCCGACGAAAAAACTCAGCGCCACAATACCATCATAAATGGTTACTTTAACGCAGTATGTGAAGGGATCGGTCGAGAATACAAACAGCAAGACCAACATTTTTTGGCGAGAAGTAGAGGGAAATTTCTTGAACACCTCATGAGAACAAGGGACTTGCATAACCTTCATTAGCTTTGTCCCAACCTTAACTTTGAGATCGCCACGTGGGAAAGAGGAGACCAGCATGCTACGATTGATCATGTATTTGTCTCCAAGGATCTCCTCTCTGTGATCCATACTTTCAGGGTTGAGCGGACGGTGTTCAGTGATCATAATCTCCTCATCACAGAGGGAACGAAGTTTAGGCCTCAAGCCCTCTCTTACCTGATCCCTCTACAGAAGTCGACTATTGGGAATCGGGCCAAGATATCGGACAAAGGCCTTCGAGATATCGATTTCCTATATTCCTGCTTCCAACACAATGGTGGAACTCCTGGAACAAACACCAGAGATGCCCCGGATTATACCCCCTGCTGACCAGGTTTTTGATCCCAGTGTCAAAGTCTCGCAAACCTACAGCTGGCCACAACCATCTATATAACAGTGATCTCGTGGAAAAAAGAAAGCTCCACCGATGTCTAAAGAAAATTCATTCCAAAACACCAACCGCAGAAAACTTTAATTTGTGGGTATTGGCTCTCCGTGAGTACAAGAGCTGGCTCAGACACTACCGACATAAGTTATATCAGAGCGACGCAGAACAAATGCTGTCAGCCATATGCGGAAACAAATCCAAATAATTTTGGAACCTGATTAAGGGGACCCTAAACAAAACAACCAGAGATATCCAGAATAATGTAGGAGAGGCCAAGTGGATAACCCACTTCTCGAAACTGTTTGCGCCGATAGGTGATAACAACTCTTCGTTTGGCTTTGCTGCCAGCTCTTCAGCACACGACATCGAACCATGGAACATCCCTGTTGACGAAGAAATGACCTTTCTCAAAATAAACAAACTGAACAACTCGAGGGCCCTTGGCCCGGATGACTTATGCAACGCAGATCTCAAGAACCATCCTGAACTGTGGGCAACCATAATGAGCAAGATCTTTAACAACTGCACGCCTTCAGGATATTCCTATGTCCTGCAAAAAAGGCATTATTGTACCTATTTTTAAGAGGGGGTTCGACAGACGACCCGGGTAATTACAGACCGATCGCCCTCCTGGATGTCATGGGCAAAGTGTTTGCATCCTTGGCATTGGACGTCTTCCAAAAATGGATCATTAACTCTGACCTCATGGACCCTTTCCAGAATGGCTTTGTTAAAAATTCTGGAACAACAACCAACATCCTCCTCCTAAGTTCCCTGAAAGCCAAAGTACTGCAGGGGGGCCCCCCTATTTATATGAGATTCATCAACCTGGTCCAAGCTTTTGACCAGGTCAACAGACAACGACTATGGGGAAAATTGGAATATTCAAACTGTCCTGGCCATATTTTGGAGCCCATAAAAGCCTTACACCACGGCACCTCAATACGGGTACGACTCAGTGCCGAAGGTAGACTGTCAAGGGAAATACAGACATCAAGAGGCGTAAAGCAGGGATGCCCACTCACACCTGCTTTGTACAATGCCTACATAGCAGACTACCATAAATCGAGCGATTACTCTTCGCAGATGATATCATTTTGATGGATCTAACCCCCATAGGCCTCCAATGCCAACTAGACAATCTAACATGCTACCTGGCAGAAAACAACTTAAGACTGAATAAAGACAAAACTAAAATCCTGATACAGGGATCAGCGGCCACAAGAAAGAAAAAATTCTCTTGGCATGGCGAAGGGAAATTCTCGAAACAGTCAACGCCTTTAAATATCTGGGCATCATGATCAGCAATGGTAAGGAGGAGCAAGCCATGCAGGAGTCCCTTTGGTCAAAATGGAAAAAGCTTACGGCACAGGCCAAAGCAGTGGACAGGAAGCATGGAAGATTTTCCATCATTCCCATCATAAGATTTTACAAATCTAAGGTTGTTCCTGTCCTGACCTATGGCACGGATGCAATGCCTCTGATCCCTGACTCAATCTGGCCAATGTATGAAGGTTTCTTCTGGCGAGGGGTCTTGAATTTGGCTACCTCTACACCGATAGCCCTGATAAGAAGAGAACTTTGCCTATCCTCCCTTCTGGCTTCAAAAATTAGATCCAGCCTCATGTTATACCGCAAAGTCTCCAACTCTCCAAAAAATAAAGTCCTCGACCTCGTTTGGAGAGAAACCAAGTGTGGGAACAACACAATGCTGACCAGATGGGACCAGCTTAACCTTTCCATTCTTCAAGAACTAGACACTACTCTGGAAACATTGATACAAAATCCAAACCAGGTATCAAAGAAACTCCTCGAAGCTGATTGGATAAACACTCTGGAAGCTGCAAACAACTACTCGCTGACAGCCAACCTACCTAACATGCCGATGAAACTTGATGAGGTGCGTGGATACCTCCGCAAGTTTCCAGATAAACGTCTAAGTAGAACCTTCTTAAGGTTCAGACTGAATCAACTAAAAACAAACTAAATCTTGTCAATTCGTAATCAATCCATCACAAACAACTGTCGCTATTGTGAAGTACCGGACATTGTAGAAACTACCAAACATTTGATCCTTGAATGCACTGGTCTAACTGCGAACAGACACCACTTTCTGGTCAAGCCACTGAAGAACTACCGTACTTTCGATTTAGAAAACCTATGGGCTCTATTGGCCAGCGGCAACAACAGAAGATGTTCCATTGGACTCTTGTTGTTTTTGAAGAGGTTGAACTTGTGAAAGTGGCCCTCCAGTTGAAAGCTATTCAGTTTCGACTTAGAAAGAACCAATGAACTATCACTCTGGATGGATTTATTTTGTATAAATTGTAATACAATTAAATCAAATAAAAAAATGTAAAAAAAAAAAGCAAAATTACTTCCCTCTGAATTGGTGAAAGGCATTTGTGGCAAAGTAGTTTACTTGCCATTAGATCTAACAGAAAATGTACACACTCTAGGAGTGCAACATCCAATACAGCATTCTTTAATTGTCTTGGTAAATGGTGTACCAACAAAAGACAAAAGAGTTTGCCAACAACTGGTGGATTTGCATAAGGTTAGACAAGACTTGCAATATCTGAAAGACAATAACAAATACTACAAAGAAATAAATGTTGAAGAAAGCTTAAGGGAAACAACTGAAATAATTCAAGAGTCATCAGAAACTGGTCAATTTGAACTTCTGGATCCTGCTGCAGTATCCACTCTTTTGGACCATTACACAATTCATCCATTGCATTCCAATGAAAGCATCGATGATGCACTAGAAACTTACCAAATGCGACAAACCAAAGGGTCACCAATGAGCATATGGTATATAAGTATAGAAGCATGTGCTTTTCCACTGCTATTTCCTACTGGCAAAGGCGGAAGATATGATGATAGACCCACTCAGATTACGGTATCAGAATACCGCTCATTGCGAATGTATTCGCAAGATCCCAGATTTAGACAAAATGTGGGATACATATTCCATCTACTCTTTGAAAGTGAACTAGCAACCCTATGTTACGGATTGGACACATTTTGAAATCTGGCACCCACTTTCAAAACATGTCAGCTACACAATTAATACAAAAAGTACAAGAAAAAGATGAGGTTTTACAATCAAGTATAACAAATCTGTTTGCAAACATGCGTGGTACAAAAGAATACTGGTTCCGACGGCACGGAGACGTACAGTGTTTGATCAGAAACCTTAGACCACCGACTTGGTTTGTTACACTAAGTTGTGCAGAATATGCATGGGACATTTGTGATGTCATCTTTGATGTCCTGGGTGTTAGTCTTAGCAGTGCACGGTGGTGGTGCGAGTTATGGTTGCTTAGCTTACCATAACTGGTGAATTTCAAGGGTTTTTCGGTTTTACTTGGAACCATAACGTCCCTTTGACAAAGTTTTCTCACTGAATTTCATAGGTTTTTAGTAGCGCAACTTAACCATAACGACCCTTTAACAAAGTTTTTTCACTGAATTTCATAGGTTTTTAGTAGCGCAACTTAACCATAACGTCCCTTTAACAAAGTTTTTTCATTGAATTTCATAGGTTTTTATTAGTGCAACTTAACCATAACGTCCCTTTAACATTTTTTTTAACTAAATTTTAAAGGTTTTTATTAGTGCAACGTCACCATAACATCCTTTTCAATAGATGAAGACCACTAACATCTTATGTCCTCAAAGTGGGAACGCCGGGTGGTAAAAAAATCCCGGTGCAGGAAGGAAAATCTTTTACCAAGATGGCCACCATGGAAAGGGAAGGCGGGATGTATAAAGAACACAACAGGGCATGAGCGGGGGGTCGGAGGGGACAGGGGAGACACATGGGCATGAGCGGGGGGTGAGAAGGAACAGGGTACAAACGGGACATGAGCAGGGGGGAAAAGGAAGGAAACACGGGGCATGAGCAGCGGGTGGGGAGGAACATGAGGGAGACACGGGGTATGAGCGGGGGGGTGGGGAGGAACACGAGGGAGACACCACGGGGCATGAGCGGGGGGGTACAGGGCACAAACGGGACATGAGCGGGGGTGGGGGGAAAGGAGAGAGACAAGGGGCATGAGCGGGGGATGGGGGAACACGAGAGAGACACAGGGCATGAGCGGGGGGTGGGGGGTAACACGAGGGAAACACAGGGCATGAGCGGGGGGTGGGGGGAACACGAGGGAGACACGGGGCATGAGCAGGGAGTGGGGGCAACAGCAGACAGACACGGGGCATGAGCGGGGGTGAGGCCGACAGACACGGGGCATGAGCAGGGGGTGGGGGGCAACAGGAGAGAGACACGGGGCATGAGCGGGGGGTGGGGGGTACAGGAGACAGACACGGGGCATGAGCGGGGGGTGGGGGGCAACAGGAGAGAAACACAGGGCATGAGCGGGTGGGGGGAACAGGAGACAGACACGGGGCATGAGCGGGGGGTGGGGGGCAACAGGAGAGAGACACGGGCATGAGTGGGTGGGGGGAACAGGAGACAGACACGGGGCATGAGTTTACAGGAGACAGACACAGGGCATGAACGGGGGCTGGGGGGCAACAGGAGAGAGACACGGGGCATGAGCGGGGGGTGGGGGGAACAGGAGACAGACATGGGGCATGAGCGGGGGGTGGGGGGAACAACAGAGACAGACACGGGGCATGAGCGGGGGGTGGGGGGCAACAGGAGACAGACAGGGGGCATGAGCAGGGGGTGGGGGGCAACAGGAGACAGACACGGGGCATGAGCGGGGGGTGGGGGGCAGCAGGAGACAGACAGGGGGCATGAGCGGGGGGTGGGGGGCAACAGGAGAAAGACATGGGGCATGAGCGGGGGTGGGGGTAACAGGAGAAAGACACGGGGCATGAGCGGGGGTGGGGGGAACAGGAGACAGACACAGAGCATGAGCGGGGGTGGGGAGAACAGGAGACAGACACGGGCATGAGGGGCAACAGGAGACAGACACGCGGCATGAGCGGGGGTGGGGGGCAACAGGAGAGACACGGGCATGAGCGAGGGGTGAGGGGAATAGGAGACAGACACGGGGCATGAGCGAGGGGTGGGGGGAACAGGAGACAGACACGGGGCATGAGCGGGGGGTGGGGGGAACAACAGACATGGGGCATGAGCGGGGGTGGGGGGAACAGACACGGGGCATGAGCGGGGGGGGCAACAGGAGAACAGGAGACAGACACGGGGCATGAGCGGGGGTGGGGGGCAACAAGAGAGAGACACGGGGCATGAGCGGGTGGGGCAACAGGAGACAGACACGGGGCATGAGCGAGTGGGTGTGCGGGAGGGGGAGAAACACACGGGGCATGAGCGGGGGCAGGGAGGATGCTGAGAGACACATGGGGCATGAGTGGGGGGTGGGGGAGGGAGAGAGACACACGGGGTATGAGCGAGGGTTGGGCAGGAGGGAGAGAGACACGGGGCATGAGTGGGGGGTGGGGGGAGGGAGAGAGACACATGGGGCATGAGCGGGGGTGGGGGAGAGGGGAGAGACACAAGGGGCATGAGCGGGGGCTGGGCGGGAGGGGGAGAGACACGGGGCATGAGCGAGGGGTGGGGGAGAGGGGAGAGACACACGGGGCAGGAGCGGGGGGTGGGGGGAGAGAGACACATGGGGCATGAGCAGGGGTAGGGGGAGGGAAAGAGACACATGGGGCATGAGCAGTGGTGGAGGCGAGGGAGAGAGACACACGGGGCATGAGCGGGGGTGGGCGGGAGATAAGAGAGACACACAGGGCATGAACGGGGGTGGGGGGAGGGAGAGAGACACACGGGGCATGAGCGGGGGTGGGGGGGAGGGAGAGAGACACACGGGGCATGAGCGGGGGTGGAGGGGAGGGGGAGAGACACACGGGGAATGAGCGGGGGTGGGGGGAGGGAGAGAGACACACGGGGCATGAGCGGGGGTGGGGGGAGTACGAGAGACACACGGGGCATGAGCGGAGGGTGGGAGGGGGAAAGACACACGGGGCAAGAGCGAGGGTGGGCGGGAGGGGGAGAGACACACGCGGCAAGAGCGGAGGTGGGTGGGAGGGGGAGAGACACACGGGGCATGAGCGGGGGTGGGAGGGGGAAAGACACAAAGGGCAAGAGCGGGGGTGGGCGGGAGGGGGAGAGACACACGCGGCAAGAGCAGGGGTGGGCAGGAGGGGGAGAGACACACGGGGCAAGAGTGGGGTGGGTGGGAGGGGGAGAGACACACGGGGCATGAGTGGGGTTGGGGGGGAGGACAAGAGACACACAAGGCATGAGTGGGGGGTGGGGGAAGGGGTTAGAGACACGAGCATTAGTGGGGGTGGAGGGGAGGGAGAGAGACACATGAGGCATGAGCGGGGTTGGGGGGAGGGGGAGAGACACACGTGGCATGAGCGGGGGTGGGGGGAGGGGGAGAGACACACAGGGCATGAGCGAGGGGTGGGCGGGAGGGGGAGAGACACACGGGGCATGAGCGGGGGGAGAGACACACAGGGCATGAGCGGGGGTGAGGAGGAGGGAGAGAGACACATGGGGCATGAGCGGGGGTTGGTGGGAAGGGGAGAGAGACACATGGTGCATGAGCGGGGGTGGAGGGGAGGGAGAGAGACACGGGGCATGAGTGGGGTTGGGGGGAGGGAGAGAGACACATGGGGCATGAGCGGGGGGTGGGTGGAAGGGGGAGAGACACACAGAGCATGAGGGCATGAGCGGGAGGTGGGCGGGAGGGGGAGAGACACATGGGGCATGAGCGGGGGGTGTGCGGGAGGGGGAGAGACACACGGGGCTTGAGCGGGGGGTGGGCAGGAGGGGGATAGACACATGGGGCATGAGCGGGGGTGGGGGGGAGATTCGAGAGACACACGAGGCATGAGCGGGGGTGGGGGGAAGGGGAGAGAGACACGGGGCATGAGTGGGGGTGGAGGGGAGGGAGAGAGACACACGGGGCATGAGCAGGGGTGGGGGGAGGGGGAGAGACACACGGGGCATGAGCGGGGGTGGAGGGAGGGGGAGAGACACACTGGGCATGAGCTAAGGGTGGGCGGGAGGGGGAGAGACACACTTGGCGTGAGCGGGTGTGGGGGGAGGGAGAGAGACACACGGGGCATGAGCGGGGGGTGGTAGGAAGGGGAGAGAGACACACGGGGCATGAGCGGGGGTGGAGGGGAGGGATAGAGACATGGGGCATGAGCGGGGGTGGGAGGGAGGGAGAGAGACACACGGGGTATGAGCGGGGGGTGGGGGGAGGGAGAGAGACAGACGGGGCATGAGCGGGGGGTGGTCGGGAGGGAGAGAGACACACGGGGCATGAGCGGGGGTGGAGGGGAGGGAGAGAGACACACGGGGCATGAGCAGGGGTGTGGGGGGAGAGACACACATGGGGCATGAGCACGGGTAGGGGGGAGGGAGAGAGACACACAGGGCATGAGCGGTGGTGGAGGCGAGGGAGAGAGACACACGTGGCATGAGCGGGGGTGGGGGGAGATAGAGAGACACAAGGGCATGAACAGGGGGTGGGGGGAGGGAGAGAGACACACGGGGCATGAGCGGGGGGTGGGGGGAGGGAGAGAGACACACGGGGCGTGAGCTGGGGTGGAGGGGAGGGGGAGAGACACACGGGGCATGAGCGGGGGTGTGGGGAGGGGGAGAGACACACAGGGCATGAGCGAGGGGTGGGCGGGAGGGGGAGAGACACACGGGGCATGAGCGGGGGAGAGACACACAGGGCAATAGCGGGGCTGAGGGGGAGGTAGGGAGACACACAGGGCATGAGCGGGGGTTGGTGGGAAGGGGAGAGAGACACACGGTGCATGAGCGGGGGTGGAGGGGAGGGAGAGAGACACGGGGCATGAGTGGGGGTGGGGGGAGGGAGAGAGACACATGGGGCATGAGCGGGGGGTGGGGGGAGGGAGAGAGACACACGGGGCATGAGCGGGGGGTGGGCGGGAGGCAGAGAGACACACAGGGCATGAGCGGGGGTGGAGGGGAGGGAGGAGACACACGGGGCTTGAGCGGGGGTGGGGAAGAGGGAGAGAGACACACGGGGCATGAGCGGGGGTGGGCAGGAGAGAGACACACGGGGCATGAGCGGGGGGTGGGCGGGAGGGGGAGAGACACACGGGGCATGAGCGGGGGGTGTGCGGGAGGGGGAGAGACACACGAGGCATGAGCGGGGGTGTGGGGGTGAAGAGAGACACACGGGGCATGAGCGGGGTTGGGGTGGAGGGTGAGAGACACACGGGGCATCAGCGGAGGGTGGGAGGGGGAAAGACACACGGGGCAAGATCGGGGATGGGCGGGAGGGGGAGAGACACACGCGGCAAGAGCGGGGGTGGGCGGGAGCGGGAGAGACACACGGGGCATGAGCGGGGGTGGGAGGGGGAAAGACACACAGGGCAAGAGCAGGGGTGGGCAGGAGGGGGAGAGACACACGCGGCAAGAGCGGGGGTGGGTGGGAGGGAGAGAGACACACGTGGCAAGAGTGGGGTGGGAGGGGGAGAGACACACGGGGCATGAGCGGGGGTGGGGGGGAGGGAGAGAGACACACAAGGCATGAGCGGGGGGTGGGGGGAAGGGGAGAGAGACACGAGCATTAGTGGTGGTGGAGGGGAGGGACGAGAGACACACGGGGCATGAGCGGGGGTGGGGGGAGGGGGAGAGACACACGTGGCGTGGGTGGGGGGAGGGGGAGAGACACACAGGGCATGAGCGAGGGGTGGGCGGGAGGGGGAGAGACACACGGGGCATGAGCGGGGGAGAGACACACAGGGCATGAGCGGGGGTGAGGGGGAGGGAGAGAGACACACAGGGCATGAGCGGGGGTTGGTGGGAAGGGGAGAGAGACACACGGGGCATGAGCGGGGGTGGAGGGGAGGGAGAGAGACACGGGGCATGAGTGGGGGTGGGGGAAGGGAGAGAGACACATGGGGCATGAGCGGGGGTCGGGGGAGGGAGAGAGACACACGGGGCATGAGCCGGGGGGCGGGAGGCAGAGAGACACACGGGGCATGAGCGGGGGTGGAGGGGAGGGATAGAGACACACAGGGCTTGAGCGGGGGTGGGGGAGAGGGAGAGAGACACACGGGGCATGAGCGGGGATGGGCGGGAGGGGGAGAGACACATGGGGCATGAGCGGGGGGTGGGTGGAAGGGGGAGAGACACACAGGGCATGAGCGGGGTGGGGGGAGTAAGAGAGACACATGGGGCATGAGCGGGGGTGGGCGGGAGGGAGAGAGACACATGGGGCATGAGCGGGGGGTGGGTGGGAGAGAGACACACGGGGCATGAACGGGGTGGGGGGAGTAAGAGAGACACATGGGGCATGAGCGGGGGTGGGCGGGAGGGGGAGAGACACACGGGGCATGAGCGGGGGGTGTGCGGGAGGGGGAGAGACACACGGGGCGTGAGCGGGGGGTGGGCAGGAGGGGGATAGACACATGGGGCATGAGCGGGGGCGGGGTGGAGATGCGAGAGACACACGAGGCATGAGCGGGGGGTGGGGGGAAGGGGAGAGAGACACGGGGCATGAGTGGGGGTGGAGGGGAGGGAGAGAGACACATGAGGCATGAGCGGGGGTGGGGGGAGGGGGAGAGACACACGGGGCATGAGCGGGGGTGGAGGGAGGGGGAGAGACACACTGGGCATGAGCTAGGGGTGGGCGGGAGGGGGAGAGAAACACGTGGCATGAGCGGGTGTGGGGGGGGAGAGAGACACACGGGGCATGAGCGGGGGGTGGTGGGAAGGGGAGAGAGACACACGGGGCATGAGCGGGGGTGGAGGGGAGGGAGAGAGACACGGGGCATGAGCGGGGGTGGGAGGGAGGGAGGGAGAGAGACACACGGGGCATGAGCGGATGGTGGGGGGAGGGAGAGAGACAGATGGGGCATAAGCGGGGGTGGTCGGGAGGGAGAGAGACACACGTGGCATGAGCGGGGGGTGGTGGGAAGGGGAGAGAGACACACGGGGCATGAGCGGGGGTGGAGGGGAGGGAGAGAGACATGGGGCATGAGCGGGGGTGGGAGGGAGGGAGAGAGACACACGGGGCATGAGCGGGGGTGGGGGGAGGGAGATAGACAGACGGGGCATGAGCGGGGGGTGGTCGGGAGGGAGAGAGACACATGGGGCATGAGCGGGGGTGGAGGGGAGGGAGAGAGACACACGGGGCATGAGCAGGGGTTTGGGGGGAGAGACACACATGGGGCATGAGCAGGGCTAGGGGGAGGGAGAGAGACACACGGGGCATGAGCGGTGGTGGAGGCGAGGGAGAGAGAGAGACACACGGGGCATGAGCGGGGGTGGGGGGGAGATAGAAAGACACACGGGGCATGAACGGGGGGTGGGGGGAGGGAGAGAGACACACGGGCATGAGCTGGGGGTGGGGGGAGGGAGAGAGACACACGGGGCATGAGCTGGGGTGGAGGGGAGGGGGAGAGACACACGGGGCATGAGCGGGGGTGGGGGGAGGGAGAGAGACACACGGGGCATGAGCGGGGGTGGGCGGGAGGGGGGGAGACACATGGGGCATGAGCGGGGGTGGGCGGGAGGGGGGGAGACACATGGGGCATGAGCGGGGGGTGTGCGGGAGGTGGAGAGACACACGGGGCGTGAGCGGGGGGTTGGCAGGAGGGGGATAGACACATGGGGCATGAGCGCGGGTGGGGTGGAGATGCGAGAGACACACGAGGCATGAGCGGGTGGTGGGGGGAAGGGGAGAGAGACACGGGGCATGAGTGGGGGTGGAGGGGAGGGAGAGAGACACACGGGGCATGAGCGGGGGTGGGGGGAGGGGGAGAGACACACGGGGCATGAGTGGGGGCGGAGGGAGGGGGAGAGACACACTGGGCATGAGCTAGGGGTGGGCGGGAGGGGGAGAGAAACACGTGGCATGAGCGGGTGTGGGGAGGGGGAGAGACACACAGGGCATGAGCGAGGGGTGGGCGGGAGGGGGAGAGACACACGGGGCTTGAGCGGGGGAGAGACACACAGGGCAATAGCGGGGGTGAGGGGGAGGTAGGGAGACACACAGGGCATGAGCGGGGGTTGGTGGGAAGGGGAGAGAGACACACGGTGCATGAGCGGGGGTGGAGGGGAGGGAGAGAGACACGGGGCATGAGTGGGGGTGGGGGGAGGGAGAGAGACACATGGGGCATGAGCGGGGGGTGGGGGGAGGGAGAGAGACACACGGGGCTTGAGCGGGGGGTGGGCGGGAGGCAGAGAGACACACAGGGCATGAGCGGGGGTGGAGGGGAGGGAGGAGACACACGGGGCTTGAGCGGGGGTGGGGAAGAGGGAGAGAGACACACGGGGCATGAGCGGGGGTGGGCAGGAGAGAGACACACGGGGCATGAGCGGGGGGTGGGCGGGAGGGGGAGAGACACACGGGGCATGAGCGGGGGGTGGGCGGGAGGGGGAGAGACACACGGGGCATGAGCGGGGGGTGTGCGGGAGGGGGAGAGACACACGAGGCATGAGCGGGGGTGTGGGGGTGAAGAGAGACACACGGGGCATGAGCGGGGTTGGGGTGGAGGGTGAGAGACACACGGGGCATCAGCGGAGGGTGGGAGGGGGAAAGACACACGGGGCAAGATCGGGGATGGGCGGGAGGGGGAGAGACACACGCGGCAAGAGCGGGGGTGGGCGGGAGCGGGAGAGACACACGGGGCATGAGCGGGGGTGGGAGGGGGAAAGACACACAGGGCAAGAGCAGGGGTGGGCAGGAGGGGGAGAGACACACGCGGCAAGAGCGGGGGTGGGTGGGAGGGAGAGAGACACACGTGGCAAGAGTGGGGTGGGAGGGGGAGAGACACACGGGGCATGAGCGGGGGTGGGGGGAGGGAGAGAGACACACAAGGCATGAGCGGGGGGTGGGGGGAAGGGGAGAGAGACACGAGCATTAGTGGTGGTGGAGGGGAGGAACGAGAGACACACGGGGCATGAGCGGGGGTGGGGGGAAGGGGAGAGACACACGTGGCGTGGGTGGGGGGAGGGGGAGAGACACACAGGGCATGAGCGAGGGGTGGGCGGGAGGGGGAGAGACACACGGGGCATGAGCGGGGGAGAGACACACAGGGCATGAGCGGGGGTGAGGGGGAGGGAGAGAGACACACAGGGCATGAGCGGGGGTTGGTGGGAAGGGGAGAGAGACACACGGGGCATGAGCGGGGGTGGAGGGGAGGGAGAGAGACACGGGGCATGAGTGGGGGTGGGGGAAGGGAGAGAGACACATGGGGCATGAGCGGGGGTCGGGGGAGGGAGAGAGACACACGGGGCATGAGCGGGGGGGCGGGAGGCAGAGAGACACACGGGGCATGAGCGGGGGTGGAGGGGAGGGATAGAGATACACAGGGCTTGAGCGGGGGTGGGGGAGAGGGAGAGAGACACACGGGGCATGAGCGGGGATGGGCGGGAGGGGGAGAGACACATGGGGCATGAGCGGGGGTGGGTGGAAGGGGGAGAGACACACAGGGCATGAGCGGGGTGGGGGGAGTAAGAGAGACACATGGGGCATGAGCGGGGGTGGGCGGGAGTGAGAGAGACACATGGGGCATGAGCGGGGGGTGGGTGGGAGAGAGACACACGGGGCATGAACGGGGTGGGGGGAGTAAGAGAGACACATGGGGCATGAGCGGGGGTGGGCGGGAGGGGGAGAGACACACGGGGCATGAGCGGGGGGTGTGCGGGAGGGGGAGAGACACACGGGGCGTGAGCGGGGGGTGGGCAGGAGGGGGATAGACACATGGGGCATGAGCGGGGGCGGGGTGGAGATGCGAGAGACACACGAGGCATGAGCGGGGGGTGGGGGGAAAGGGAGAGAGACACGGGGCATGAGTGGGGGTGGAGGGGAGGGAGAGAGACACATGAGGCATGAGCGGGGGTGGGGGGAGGGGGAGAGACACACGGGGCATGAGCGGGGGTGGAGGGAGGGGGAGAGACACACTGGGCATGAGCTAGGGGTGGGCGGGAGGGGGAGAGAAACACGTGGCATGAGTGGGTGTGGGGGGGAGAGAGACACACGGGGCATGAGCGGGGGGTGGTGGGAAGGGGAGAGAGACACACGGGGCATGAGCGGGGGTGGAGGGGAGGGAGAGAGACACGGGGCATGAGCGGGGGTGGGAGGGAGGGAGGGAGAGAGACACACGGGGCATGAGCGGATGGTGGGGGGAGGGAGAGAGACAGACGGGGCATAAGCGGGGGTGGTCGGGAGGGAGAGAGACACACGTGGCATGAGCGGGGGGTGGTGGGAAGGGGAGAGAGACACACGGGGCATGAGCGGGGGTGGAGGGGAGGGAGAGAGACATGGGGCATGAGCGGGGGTGGGAGGGAGGGAGAGAGACACATGGGGCATGAGCGGGGGTGGGGGGAGGGAGATAGACAGACGGGGCATGAGCGGGGGGTGGTCGGGAGGGAGAGAGACACACGGGGCATGAGCGGGGGTGGAGGGGAGGGAGAGAGACACACGGGGCATGAGCAGGGGTTTGGGGGGAGAGACACACATGGGGCATGAGCAGGGGTAGGGGGAGGGAGAGAGACACACGGGGCATGAGCGGTGGTGGAGGCGAGGGAGAGAGAGAGACACACGGGGCATGAGCGGGGGTGGGGGGGAGATAGAAAGACACACGGGGCATGAACGGGGGGTGGGGGGAGGGAGAGAGACACACGGGCATGAGCTGGGGGTGGGGGGAGGGAGAGAGACACACGGGGCATGAGCTGGGGTGGAGGGGAGGGGGAGAGACACACGGGGAATGAGCGGGGGTGGGGGGAGGGAGAGAGACACACGGGGCATGAGCGGGGGTGGGCGGGAGGGGGGGAGACACATGGGGCATGAGCGGGGGGTGTGCGGGAGGTGGAGAGACACACGGGGCGTGAGCGGGGGGTTGGCAGGAGGGGGATAGACACATGGGGCATGAGCGCGGGTGGGGTGGAGATGCGAGAGACACACGAGGCATGAGCGGGTGGTGGGGGGAAGGGGAGAGAGACACGGGGCATGAGTGGGGGTGGAGGGGAGGGAGAGAGACACACGGGGCATGAGCGGGGTGGGGGGGAGGGGGAGAGACACACGGGGCATGAGTGGGGGCGGAGGGAGGGGGAGAGACACACTGGGCATGAGCTAGGGGTGGGCGGGAGGGGGAGAGAAACACGTGGCATGAGCGGGTGTGGGGGGGGAGAGAGACACACAGGGCATGAGCGGGTGGGTGGTGGGAAGGGGAGAGAGACACACGGGGCATGAGCGGGGGTGGAGGGGAGGGAGAGAGACACGGGGCATGAGCGGGGGTGGGAGGGAGGGAGGGAGGGAGAGAGACACACGGGGCATGAGCAGGGGGTGGGGGGAGGGAGAGAGACAGGCGGGGCATGAGCGGGGGTGGTCGGGAGGGAGAGAGACACACGTGGCATGAGCGGGGGGTGGTGGGAAGGGGAGAGAGACACACAGGGCATGAGCGGGGGTGAGGGGGAGGTAGAGAGACACACAGGGCATGAGCGGGGGTTGGTGGGAAGGGGAGAGAGACACACGGTGCATGAGCGGGGGTGGAGGGGAGGGAGAGAGACACGGGGCATGAGTGGGGGTGGGGGGAGGGAGAGAGACACATGGGGCATGAGCGGGGGTGGGGGGAGGGAGAGAGACACACGGGGCATGAGCGGGGGGTGGGCGGGAGGCAGAGAGACACACAGGGCATGAGCGGGGTTGGAGGGGAGGGAGGAGACACACGGGGCTTGAGCGGGGGTGGGGAAGAGGGAGAGAGACACACGGGGCATGAGCGGGGGGTGGGCGGGAGAGGGAGAGACACACGGGGCATGAGCGGGGGTGTGCGGGGGGGGGAGAGACACACGAGGCATGAGCGGGGGTGGGGGGTGAAGAGAGACACACGGGGCATGAGCGGGGTTGGGGTGGAGGGTGAGAGACACACGGGGCATCAGCGGAGGGTGGGAGGGGGAAAGACACACGGGGCAAGAGCGGGGGTGGGCGGGAGGGGGAGAGACACACGCGGCAAGAGCGGGGGTGGGCGGGAGCGGGAGAGACACACGGGGCATGAGCGAGGGTGGGAGGGGGAAAGACACACAGGGCAAGAGCAGGGGTGGGCGGGAGGGGGGAGAGACACACGCGGCAAGAGCGGGGGTGGGCGGGAGGGAGAGAGACACACGTGGCAAGAGTGGGGTGGGAGGGGGAGAGACACACGGGGCATGAGCGGGGGTGGGGGGAGGGAGAGAGACACACAAGGCATGAGCGGGGGGTGGGGGGAAGGGGAGAGAGACACGAGCATTAGTGGTGGTGGAGGGGAGGGAGAGAGACACACAGGGCATGAGCGGGGGTGGGCGGAGGGGGAGAGACACACGTGGCATGAGCGGGGGTGGGGGGAGGGGGAGAGACACACGGGGCATGAGCGGGGGAGAGACACACAGGGCATGAGCGGGGGTGAGGGGGAGGGAGAGAGACACACAGGGCAGGAGCGGGGGTTGGTGGGAAGGGGAGAGAGACACACGGGGCATGAGCGGGGGTGGAGGGGAGGGAGAGAGACACGGGGCATGAGTGGGGGTGGGGGGAGGGAGAGAGACACATGGGGCATGAGCGGGGTTGGTGGGAAGGGGAGAGAGACACATGGGGCATGAGCGGGGGTGGGCGGGAGGAAGAGAGACACACGGGGCATGAGCGGGGGGTGGGGGGGTGGGTGCACGAGAGACACACGGGGCATGAGCGGGGGGTGGGTGGGAGGGGGAGAGACACACGGGGCATGAGCGGGGGGTGTGCGGGAGGGGGAGAGACACACGGGGCATGAGCGGGGGGTGGGCAGGAGGGGGATAGACACATGGGGCATGAGCGGGGGTGGGGTGGAGATGCGAGAGACACACGAGGCATGAGCGGGGGGTGGGGGGAAGGGGAGAGAGACACGGGGCATGAGTGGGGGTGGAGGGGAGGGAGAGAGACACACGGGGCATGAGCGGGGGTGGGGGGAGGGGGAGAGACACACGGGGCATGAGCGGGGGTGGAGGGAGGGGGAGAGACACACTGGGCATGAGCTAGGGGTGGGCGGGAGGGGGAGAGAAACACGTGGCATGAGCGGGTGTGGGGGGAGAGAGACACACAGGGCATGAGCGGGGGGTGGTGGGAAGGGGAGAGAGACACACGAGGCATGAGCGGTGGTGGAGGGGAGGGAGAGAGACACTAGGTATGAGCGGGGGTGGGAGGGAAGGAGGGAGAGAGACACACGGGGCATGAGCGGGGGGTGGGGGGAGGGAGAGAGACAGACGGGGCATGAGCGGGGGTGGTCAGGAGGGAGAGAGACACACGTGGTATGAGCGGGGGGTGGTGGGAAGGGGAGAGAGACAGACGGGGCATGAGCGGGGGTGGAGGGGAGGGAGAGAGACATGGGGCATGAACGGGGGTGGGAGGGAGGGAGAGAGATACACGGGGCATGAGCAGGGGTTTGGGGGGAGAGACACACATGGGGCATGAGCAGGGGTAGGGGGAGGGAGAGAGACACACGGGGCATGAGCGGTGGTGGAGGCGAGGGAGAGAGACACACGGGCATGAGCGGGGGTGGGGGGGAGATAGAGAGACACACGGGGCATGAACGGGGGGTGGGGGGAGGGAGAGAGACACACGGGGCATGAGCGGGGGGTGGGGGGAGGGAGAGAGACACACGGGGCATGAGCTGGGGTGGAGGGGAGGGGGGAGAGACACACGGGGCATGAGCAGGGGTGGGGGGAGGGAGAGAGACACACGGGGCATGAGCGGGGGTGGGCGGGAGGGGGAGAGACACACGGGGCATGAGCGGGGGATGGGTGGAAGGGGGAGAGACACACAGGGATGAGCGGGGTGGGGGGGAGTAAGAGAGACACATGGGGCATGAGCGGGGGTGGGCGGGAGGGAGGGAGACACACGGGGCATGAGCGGGGGGTGGGTGGGAGAGAGACACACGGGGCATGAGCGGGGCGTGGGGGGAAGGGGAGAGAGACACGGGGCATGAGTGGGGGTGGAGGGGAGGGAGAGAGACACATGGGGCATGAGCGGGGGTGGAGGGAGGGGGAGAGACACACGTGGCATGAGCGGGGGTGGGGGAGGGGGAGAGACACACAGGGCATGAGCGAGGGGTGGGCGGGAGGGGGTGAGCCACACGGGACATGAGCGGGGGGAGAGACACACAGGGCATGAGCGGGGGTGAGGGGGATGGAGAGAGACACACGGGGCATGAGCGGGTGTTGATGGGAAGGGGAGAGAGACACACGGGGCATGAGCAGGGGTGGAGGGGAGGGGGAGAGACACGGGGCATGAGTGGGGGTGGGGGGAGTGAGAGAGACACACGGGGCATGAGCGTGGGTGGGGGGAGGGAGAGAGACACACGGGGCATGAGCGGGGGGTGGGCGGGAGGCAGAGAGACACACGGGGCATGAGCGGGGGTGGAGGGGAGGGAGAGAGACACACGGGGCACGAGCGGGGGGTGGGGGGGAGGGAGAGAGACACACGGGGCATGAGCGGGGGTGGGCGGGGAGGGGGAGAGACACACGGGGCATGAGCGGGGGATGGGTGGAAGGGGGAGAGACACACAGGGCATGAGCGGGGTGGGGGGAGTAAGAGAGACACATGGGGCGTGAGCGGGGGGTGTGCAGGAGGGGGAGAGACACGCGGGGGTGGGCAGGAGGGGGATAGACACATGGGGCATGAGCGGGGGTGGGGGGGAGATTCGAGAGACACACGAGGCATGAGCGGGGGGTGGGGGGAAGGGGAGAGAGACACGGGGCATGAGTGGGGGTGGAGGGGAGGGAGAGAGACACATGGGGCATGAGCAGGGGTGGAGAAAGGGGGAGAGACACACTGGGCATGAGCTATGGGTGGGCGGGAGGGGGAGAGACGCACGTGGCGTGAGAACGTGTGGGGGGAGGGAGAGAGACACACGGGGCATGAGCGGGGGTGGTGGGAAGGGGAGAGAGACACACGGGGCTTGAGCGGGGGTGGAGGGGAGGGAGAGAGACACGGGGCATGAGCGGGGGTGGGAGGGAGGGCAAGAGACACACGGGGCATGAGCGGGGGGTGGGGGGAGGGAGAGAGACAGACGGGGCATGAGCAGGGGGTGGTCGGGAGGGAGAGAGACACACGGGGCATGAGCGGGGGTGGAGGGGAGGGAGAGAGACACACGGGCATGAGCGGGGGGTGGTGGGAAGGGGAGAGAGACACACAGAGCATGAGCGGGGGGTGGGGGGAGGGAGAGAGACAGACGGGGCATGAGCGGGGGGGTGGTCGGGAGGGAGAGAGACACACGGGGCATGAGCGGGGGTGTGGGGGGAGAGACACACACATGGGGCATGAGCAGGGGTAGGGGGAGGGAGAGAGACACACGGGGCATGAGCGGTGGTGGAGGTGAGGGAGAGAGACACACGGGGCATGAGCGGGGGTGGGGGGGAGATAGAGAGACACACGGGGCATGAACGGGGGGTGGGGGTGAGGGAGAGAGACACACGGGGCATGAGCGGGGGGTGTGGGGGAGGGAGAGAGACACACGGGGCATGAGCGGGGGTGGAGGGGAGGGGGAGAGACACACGGGGCATAAGCGGGGGTTGGGGGAGGGAGAGAGGCACACGGGGCATGAGCGGGGGTGGGGGGAGGGAGAGAGACACACGGGGCATGAGCAGAGGGTGGGGGAAGGGGAAAGAGACACAGGGCCTGAGCGGGGGGTGAAGGGAGGGGGAGAGACACACGGGGCATGAGCGGGGGTGGGGGGAGGGGGAGAGACACACGTGGCATGAGCGGTGGTGGGGGGAGGGGGAGAGACACACAGGGCATGAGCGAGGGGTGGGCGGGAGGGGGAGAGCCACACAGGGCATGAGCGGGGGGAGAGACACACAGGGCATGAGCGGGGGTGAGGGGGAGGGAGAGAGACACACAGGGCATGAGCGGGGGTTGGTGGGAAGGGGGAGAGAGACACACGGGGCATGAGCGGGGGGTGGGTGGGAGAGAGACACACGGGGCATGAGCGGGGGTGGGCGGGAGGGGGAGAGACACATGGGGCGTGAGCGGGGGGTGTGCGTGAGGGGGAGAGACACACGGGGCATGAGCGGGCGGTGGGCAGGAGGGGGATAGACACATGGGGCATGAGCGGGGGTCGGGGGGAGATTCGAGAGACACACGAGGCATGAGCGGGGGGTGGGGGAAGGGGAGAGAGACACGGGGCATGAGTGGGGGTGGAGGGGAGGGAGAGAGACACATGGGGGATGAGCGGGGGTGGAGGGAGGGGGAGAGACACACTTGGCATGAGCGGGGGTGGGGGAGGGGGAGAGACACACAGGGCATGAGCGAGGGGTGGGCGGGGGGGGGGGGAGAGCCACACAGGGCATGAGCGGGGGGAGAGACACACAGGGCATGAGCGGGGGTGAGGGGGAGGGAGAGAGACACACGGGGCATGAGCGGGGGTGATGGGAAGGGGAGAGAGACACACGGGGCATGAGCGGGGGTGGAGGGGAGGGGGAGAGACACGGGGCATGAGTGGGGGTGGGGGGAGTGAGAGAGACACACGGGGCATGAGCGGGGGTGGGGGGAGGGAGAGAGACACACGGGGCATGAGCGGGGGGTGGGCGGGAGGCAGAGAGACACACGGGGCATGAGCGGGGGTGGAGGGGAGGGAGAGAGACACACGGGGCATGAGCGGGGGTGGGGGGGAGATAGAGAGACACACGGGGCATGAACGGGGGGTGGGGGTGAGGAGAGAGACACACGGGGCATGAGCGGGGGGTGTGGGGGAGGGAGAGAGACACACGGGGCATGAGCGGGGGTGGAGGGGAGGGGGAGAGACACACGGGGCATAAGCAGGGGTTGGGGGAGGGAGAGAGGCACACGGGGCATGAGCGGGGGTGGGGGGAGGGAGAGAGACACACGGGGCATGAGCAGAGGGTGGGGGAAGGGGAAAGAGACACAGGGCCTGAGCGGGGGGTGGAGGGAGGGGGAGAGACACACGGGGCATGAGCGGGGGTGGGGGGAGGGGGAGAGACACACGTGGCATGAGCGGTGGTGGGGGGAGGGGGAGAGACACACAGGGCATGAGCGAGGGGTGGGCGGGAGGGGGAGAGCCACACAGGGCATGAGCGGGGGGAGAGACACACAGGGCATGAGCGGGGGTGAGGGGGAGGGAGAGAGACACACAGGGCATGAGCGGGGGTTGGTGGGAAGGGGAGAGAGACACACGGGGCATGAGCGGGGGGTGGGTGGGAGAGAGACACACGGGGCATGAGCGGGGGGTGGGCGGGAGGGGGAGAGACACATGGGGCGTGAGCGGGGGGTGTGCGTGAGGGGGAGAGACACACGGGGCATGAGCGGGGGGTGGGCAGGAGGGGGATAGACACATGGGGCATGAGCGGGGGTCGGGGGGAGATTCGAGAGACACACGAGGCATGAGCGGGGGGTGGGGAAGGGGAGAGAGACACGGGGCATGAGTGGGGGTGGAGGGGAGGGAGAGAGACACATGGGGGATGAGCGGGGGTGGAGGGAGGGGGAGAGACACACTTGGCATGAGCGGGGGTGGGGGGAGGGGGAGAGACACACAGGGCATGAGCGAGGGGTGGGCGGGAGGGGGAGAGCCACACGGGGCATGAGCGGGGGGAGAGACACACAGGGCATGAGCGGGGGTGAGGGGGAGGGAGAGAGACACACGGGGCATGAGCGGGGTTGATGGGAAGGGGAGAGAGACACACGGGGCATGAGCGGGGGTGGAGGGGAGGGGGAGAGACACGGGGCATGAGTGGGGGTGGGGGGGGAGTGAGAGAGACA